>NW_018394148.1:97022-133166 GCF_900095145.1 Mus pahari
CAAATTCTTAGTATAAACACTCCTTATAAAGAGAAATGCTCTCCTTCTTCTCCTTCCCTCTCTTCATCATTATCCAAAAAAAAAAAAAAAAAAAAGAAAAAAGAAAAACAATGTAGCTCACCAGGGAAGGCTTGAAAGTTAGCTATTGAAGTTCCTATCCAGCTCAAGTTTATACATCTGAGACCATTCTGTTTCATTTCTTATAAGTGACCACATATGTAAGTAGCACATTTCCCACTTGTTCACACAAATGTTGGATTATGAAATTCAAAATTATCCTATTTGGATAGACACATTTATATAAGGGTTTTTGGAAGCAGAAGATGGGAGAATAAATGATGCCCTGTAAGACTCTGTCCTCTCTCATAGGCTAAACACAGACATCCCGTGAGGCTTTTCTCAAATGATCAACTAAAGAAAAGGATGAATAGCTGTGCTTTTAAATCAAACAAATATTCCCGAGAGTTTTGCTTAAGCTATTTACTAGTGTTGTAAGCTTGAACTCCTCTACATTTCATTTTCTCTATCAATGAAAGAAAGTCACACTATGCATGAGGGTTTTGAGAGTAACTGCAAATACACACACTGAAAAATCATTCCCAACCTTTTCAAGAACAGATGGTTAATAAAAGAGAGTGCCTATATTGTAAGTTTCTTTTTTGCAAAATTTTTCTTGCCTATAGAATCTGATCTCCCATGTTCTTGCCATCTTTTCAGACAACTGTGATGACCAGTTGGCATCCTTCCTCTGACCAATGGCATTTTCCAGCTCCTCAGATCTCACTGGAAGATCCAGCCCACCACAACACAACTGGAGAATGGGTAAATATAGTTTTTGAGCCTGAAATCCATGTGTTAGATGAGGAAATCCTGAATGTGAGAGAGAAAGGCTCTGTCTGTCTAGGGGTCACATTCAAAATCAACGTCCAGATTGGAAAGTCTATAGCAAAAATGTTGCAGGATATTTGATCATATTGTGAGTCCCAAGATTGTGTTATTTATTCCAAAAATCCATTCATGTTTTAGTGAGGCTCATCCCTAACACACACCATTAATCCAAGAGTTTTTTGTTTATGGTAAACAGAATTAAATAAAGTCAACAATAGGTCAAGAGGCAGGACAAGCAACCAACTGACAGGGAGTAAACAGAAAAAAAATCTGTAGAGAATTAAAGTAAATCAGGAGTAGTGATACAGGGATGCACAGGAAGAAGTGGTGAGGGACATTCTGTTTGAGGCTTTTTGTGATGACATGGGGAAGGAGAGCTTCCTTTTGTGACATCTGCTGAGGATGTAGGTCAGCTGAGTGTTTTCTCTTCCTCTCTGAGCTAGCAGGCTTTCACCTCAGAATGTGGCTCCTGAGTCTTTAGTGGCAAAATTGAATGATTATGATTTAGTTAAAAGTAAAACAAAAATCCTTCCCATCATAGATAGTCAACATGTTCCTCCAACCCAAAGTTCTGCCATGGAATGCTTTGTATTGTTGCTGCTGTTGTTGCTGTTGTTGTTGCTGCTGTTGTTGTTGTTGTTGTGGTGGTGGTGGTGGTGGTGGTGGTTATTGAGGTACTAAGCCTGGAACCAAGGGCTTCATGCATGTTAGAAACATAATTTCTTACAGGACCATATAATTACCCTGTGAAATTCTGTACATAGATTTGTATTTGTTTGTGTACAGAAAACATGTGAGTGTATATGCATGCTTACATGTATGCAATCATATGTTGTGAGAAGGGCAACATTGAGGTATATTTCTTGGGTGTCATGAACTCTTATGAGGAAGGCCTGAAGCTTGAACATTAGGCTGCCTGATTTACTTTCTATGCTGCCCAGAGCTGGGATTATAAGGATGCACTACTATTCCTGTTTTGTTTTTTACATGCTTGTATGTAACTACTACATCCAATGAACCATCTCCAAACCTGTAAATTTCATTCTGATCATCATGCAAAGTATTCTAGTTTTATTTTTTAATATTTGTTTTATTTTGCACATTTTATATGTCAGCACATAGAGCTACCAAAGCATGCATTATGACAAGTTAATGAAATGTTTATTAATCTATTTCAATACATTTAATTATACCATGAGATTAATATTACAATTTTAAAGTATATATTAAATATGCTTAATTAAAAGTAAGAACACAAATAATATGTAACCTAACTAGATAGGGAGTACCATGGGGAAGTACTTGGCTTGGTAAAACTAGAGGCATAATACTTGACTAATCTCTAATGCAAAGTGAACTTAACCAATAAAATGCTGGACATTTAGATGTTTTTGATATTGATATTGATTTTCTGGTATACAGAGACTAATATAGAGAAATAAATTATATCTTTTTAAAAATATCTTAACTTATAAAATTCTAAAATTGTATTAGTATTATATGGCTGTTCTTGGTTAAGAAATAGTAAGTGTCAGTTCTAGGGAGATGGATCAGAGGGAAAAGTACTAGCCTTGTAAGCATAATGGTAGGAGTTCATATCCCTAGACCCCATGAAAATGTGAGAAGGGTGTGGCAACTGCCTGCACACCCAGCATTCAAGAAGAGACAGGCCAGGCCTAGAGCAAACTGACTAGCAAGACTAGTGAAATATTGAGTTCCTGGTGTAGAAAAAAGCTTGCTGCACATGTGAGGTAAAGGAAAACTAAGTATTACCAGCTAAAGTTTATGTTCTGTTCCTTTGATAAAAACACTACAACTAAAAGCAACTTAGGAAAGAAGGACTTATTCAAGTTTCCAGATTAAAATTCAGCATTGAAAGAAATCTGGGCAGAAGTTCAAGCAGCACTCTGAAGACAGACTGCTTGGTGTTACATTGCCTCCAACCAAAGATCATACTCACTGCCACAGAGGCATAGCAGAAACCATAGAAAAGTAGAATGCTGTCTGATGATTTGGATACTGCTTACTATGCATTATTATACATTCTGGGCCCACCTGTCTAGGATATGGTATCATTCACAGTGTGCTAGCCTCCCTATATCTATTAACAATCAAGAAAATCTCCTTAGGCATGCCCTTAGGCACAATCAGGTTAATCAGTCAAGAAACTTTTCTTTGGTGACTGCTGGCTATGTCAGGTTGATGGTTAAAGCTATCTAGTGCAACATTAATGTCAAGTTTGAGCCTCATTACACATAAGCAAGTGCATGTACTTACACACACACACACACACACACACACACACTTTTATGCAGCATATCCACTGGCCTTTTCACACTGATGCCCACTCCTTTCAACACTGTATAGTATTAGGCTGACTATGTTATAATTTTCTGTTTTGGTTTACCTTTGCACTCTTGAATACATTTTAGTTATTTATTGAATTATTAATAATTTAATCCTCAGTCAATGATTTGTTAATACTTTATGATTTTGTGTCTCCTTCAATTCTGATTTATAGATTGTGTATATGGTTATAGTTTATTTCATGCTATGTCTTACAAGCCCATTGTTATAATAGTACACATAACCAACTATCAGAGGGATAATTTGTTTGAGAAAGCCATTTAAAGATACAGATGTCTCTCTCTATTCATTTGGTAGAAACAATAGAAAAATTGCTTGTATACTGAGCATGACTCTTTTTCTTGTTATTGTCTCCAAATAATGCTGTTCATCAGTAGTTTCTTTAGCATTTACAACATATTTGGTATTGGGGAGAATCTCTGTTCTGTCATTTTATACCAAAATTGAACTTCTATGGATGTTATGCAGAAGGTTCTGAAACTGAGTCCTTGGGATGTCAAAGGGCTGAACTATTCTAAAAGGCTACTGATGTAATGTTCATTCTAATATTGGTCTTTGATTAGTCTTAGAAATTAGTACCAAATTTTATTAATTGTTTTCTATATATTATCATATTAATCTATAACAAAACTACTATAAGGTATAAATTATAACATTTTCCCATCAAATAGAGTTGCTGAACTTCAGGGAAATGGCATAGTTTGCCCAACTTCATATAGAAGGGAAAGGAAAATACTTGGGTTTAAACCCAATCGAATTGAATTTAGGATTCATGCTTATTACTGCTATAATAGCATCTTGATTCATTGACAAAGCTGGGAGAGGGAAGGAACAAGAAGAAAAATGGCTTCAAAACAAACCAGCCAGAAATCACATACCAATTATGATAATGTGGGGTTCCATGGGCATCAGAAAGCCACTTACTAAGTTACTCAGAGTTTCATCTTTGCCATGTCTGGATGATACCAGTCTTTCAATATTACTGAAGAACCAGACTCAAGCTCATGTTGCAAGGAGTTTTGCCATTGTGAGACAGAAAGCTAGGAGTCAAGTAAGGCAGTCCCATTTTTATTCCAAGGAAAAAAGACATTTTAATAGAGGCATTTTAATAGAGGCATTTTAATACAGCTCCCAAAATGCTTCTCAAGCTTTATCTCTACCAAAATTCTGATACCAGATCAGCACTGTCTAAGGGTACCTTATTCACTTCTGGGAAGGCTGATGGTCTAGTTTGAAGTCAGTTACATCTCTGCTACACATGCACTAACAGGAGAGTGTTTCTGTAATTGTAGAGTGGTGAGCTGTTCACAGATAGCATGGTCCCTGGTCAAGCAAAGGTATGGAACCCCAGTGACCCTGTGGGTAATGAGTTCCAGCTGCATAGGACAGGACTGAAGGTGGACTGTGCCTCCTGGGCCCCTGCCTCGTGTAGCAGGTACAGCCTCCCTCAGCACCCCTACAGAGAGGTATGGGGCCATCTGTCACATAGGAGCAGCAGCATCAAGCCCTCCCACATGCAAATAGGTTTTCCCCAAAGCTCTCAGACCAAACCAAGGGGAAGTACCTGTTGTCAGACCCTTAGCCCCTCCCCAAACTGTATATAACAACCCTATCTGGAAGGAATAAAGGTGTGCGAGAACTGTTCATCATCTGAACCTTCTGTCCTAAGAGCTGGAACACTTGGGAAGAGGTCTGCTCTTCTGAAAAGCTGTCTGAAGCTCCACTGCACTCCTCACTGGCTGGTCAGCCTTGTCAACTCAGCCCAAGCTGGGTATCAGGGAAGGCATGGCAGAGATGCAGGTGGAGCCAACTGCAGCAGCAGCAGTGGAAGCAACCTATCCTCCCTGCATGTACTCGCTTCCCTCCACTGGAACTCTAGCACCAGGCCAGGCCAGAGATCTCCATGGAAAGCCTCTGGCACGTAGGCCCACATGTAATGATTATACCTGACTGTTACTGGTTGGATAGGGAGCCTGGGTACACTAACAGAGACCAATGTGTGTGAAAACAGGTGACTCATCTTCTGTTAAGAGTCCAAACTGAGAAGAATGAACAGAAGTTACAGTCATGAAGTGGGATGCAGAAACTAGAATGTTCCCTCTAGTCTAGCATGCAATGTAGTTGTGGAACTCTCCATTCACAGGACCTCATCTTCCCTTTGGGAAGAGAAAACACAGGCTCTAGGAAAATTAGGAGTCTCTCTCTCTCTCTCTCTCTCTCTCTCTCTCTCTCTCTCCCTCCCTGTGTGTGTGTGTGTGTGTGTGTGTTAATCACCTGCATATTTGCCGGTGACAATGCCCAAAGCATATATCAGATGTTTTGTCTGTGTATTGGTCAAGTGGATGGACAAGCAAAACAGTTTCTTAAGTTTTAATGCAACCAGATTTACAAGCTAATAGTTCAGGGTAATTAATGAATAGTCAGTGCTTCTATGACTTTTCAAGAATACCTCTTATATGTTAGGAACTATACCAGAATTTTCATACATGATTGGTAAAAACAGGTAGGAATGCTATTTATAAAGAGTTTACGGTTTGAGGAGATGACTCAGTTGATTATATATACTGGCTTCCCAAACATGTGGACCTAAGTTAATCATCCATATAAAAATCCAGAACTGATAGTATATATTTAGTAACCCAAGGATTGTCAAGGGTAAATGGAATCAGGAGTATCCTTGGACCATGCTGGCCACACAGTGTAATCAGTCTGCTCCTGCATATGAGAAAAAGAAGCTAATGTGTTAAATGCACTCCAAAAACAACTACAACAAGCTCATTAGCAAGGACTTGTTCAGGACTGTATTCCACTTAAGAGAAACAAAGAGCTTTATGACATCAAAAAACAAAACAAAACAAAACAAAACAAAACAGAACAAAAAAAAAAAAAAAAAAAAAAAAACCATGGTGGAGGAGCTACAAAGGTAGTTTAATGTGCTCTTCCTGAAGACCCTACCTGTTACAAAGGCTGGCTTACAAGCTCATGTACCTCCAACTTCAGTGGTTATGATGATATCTTCTGGTCTGTACAGAATGTGTATGTATGGTTACATACACATATAAATTCCCACACATATACATACATATTAATTTAAAAATAATAAAAATAAATACTTTTGAAATGAGTTTTCAACCCCTTTGGAAATTTAAGCACATAACATAAGAACTCAAAGAATTTAAAATATATAAACATATTAGTGGATAAAGTAATGAATATGTGTGTATGCAAGTATATAGCTAACATAGGAAATATATGCATATATGTTTTGATTCCATTAGCATAAAAATTAAAGAATGATAGTGTTCTGAAGAACGTTTTTTTTTTTTTTTCCTAAGAATGGACAAGGAAGTGCAACATTTAGCAAGCTAAGAAGAAACCACATAGCATTAACTGGTAATAAAAGTTGCAGAAAAATTAGTTTTTTCTTTTTCTCATACTAGATTTATGTCTTGTGTATAAATTCCCAAGGCTCAAAATAAATGAGAGTCTCAGCTTCCCTTTTCTATGCCCTTTTCTATGTGTAATCTTTTAAATCTTTCTTTTTATGAATAGATGGGCATCAAATATACCCCCTCTCTCAAAGCAGATAGTTCCACAGGTATACATACATCTGCAGACACTAAACCCAGATACTATTGTTCATTCCAAGAAGTGCTTGCTGACAGGTGTCTGATATAGCCTTCTCCAGAGAGGCTCTGCCATAGCCTTATAAATACAGAAGAGGATGTTTCCAGCCAACTATCAGACTGAGCATGGGGGACCATAATGGAGGAGTCAGGGGAAGGACTGAAGGAGCTAAAGTGGTTTGCACCCCCATAGGAAGAACAATAATATCAACCAACCAAAACCCCTGGAGTTCCCAAGGATCAAACCACCTACCAAAGATTAAACATGGAGGGCCCCATATTTCCAGCTATGATATGTAGCAGAGGATGGCCTTGTCTAGCATCAATGGGAGGGGAGGCCCTTAGTCCTGTGAAGTTTCATGCCTCAGCATAGGTGAATGGTATGGCAGTGAGCCAAGAGTGCATGTGGGTGGGGGAGCACCTTCATAGAATCAGGGGGTAAGGGGAAATGTGGTGGGAGATTTCTGGGAGAAACGCAGAAGAGAGATAACATTTAAATGTAAATAAATAGAATAATCAATAAAACATAAAAAATAAAATAAAATAAAAGTAGCAACCTTAATGCAGCTGTTATGCAAATCAAGAAAGATCTGGCAGCCCAGCCCAGGAAATGAAGACTAGATGGTTAAAAATCTTTCTTAAGATCCCAGAATTATTATCTCATCAGTGGAGGGGATTTAACAAATGGATTTTGTTCTTTTCCTTCCACAGCTCCTCAAACTTTCTTATCTTATACAAGGAAAATAAAAAGCAAGAAAGAGCACTAATCACTGCTGAAAAGACCTGGAAACTGAAATAAGCTGATGTCAGTGTCCTTTAACTTACACAGCTAAGTCAGTCTATATAATTATGGTTTAGGTAGGATCTCTGTGTGTCTGATGTTTGTAGAGAAATCTTTGAGTTGGAGGATTAATTCAGCTGGGGTTTCAACAACTCTGCCAACAGGATATTCAGGAGCTGTTTGCCAAGGATCAAACTGCCCAGATGTGATTCAGTTCTTGACAATTAAGGGAAGAATTTGTTACCCTGTGTGATTAGAACACAAATAAACATAGAGTTCTTAGCATCCAGAGTAAGAGTATTCATGGATGTCTTTCCAGTGCAATAGAGTTCATGAATAATAATCTTTAGCATTATCATTTGAAATTTTATATCTTCTCTCTCACTTGTATATATATATATATATATATATATATATATATATATATATATACAATGCATTTGCATTTAGGAGTACAGATCATATATCTCTGCCATATTTGTTTATATGAAGAATTTGGATCTTTTACATGTTATCTTCCCAAGTTCATGGATGAATGGAAAGGCTTAGGGTTCTTGAGTCTCTATTTTGGCAGAGAATACATATACATACCATGATACACACAGAAACACACACACAAACACAGACACACAGACTCACACGTACACATACATACATAATGCAGCACACATAACACAACACATACAACCAGACCCAGAAGAAATAGCAGACCATATTCACACACATAAAACATATTAGCACACACCACAGAATGCATACAACACAACATACACATGCAACAGAAACTGCAAAACGGCAAACATACCACCCTATACCACATCACATTACACCACTCCACACACACACACACCCCACACACACACATACCATACCATACACATACCTTCACATACCAAACAGAAGCTGGCCAGCAGCCATGGAGTACTGGGTACACTAGAAAGGGAGTCTGGGAATGAAAAAGGATATGTAGGTGGGAGAAGAATAAAGCCAAGACAAAGATTTCTGATCATGCCTCAAGTGTAATTTTCAGCTCTGTGTTTATATAGGCAAAACCCAAAGATCCATCCTTTGTTTCAGCTGGATTATGTTGCCTTGTTTTGGCTGAACAATGCTGTAAAACAAGCTTAGCAGGAGGTCTGCTCCTACAGGAAACTGCAGGTGAAGCAAAGCAGAAGACCTCCACCTAGCTTGAAAAACTCCACACCAGGTGGGCTAGCTCAGAGGAAGACAAACTATGACAAACAGTTAAGGTCTATTTATCCTGCGCAAGGCTGGGTAAAGGGTACATCAGACCACACCATACCTCACACATGTACCATGCACCTACATACATACATGCATACACAACTTCACACACACACGCACACACATACACACACTTACACACACACATATACACACAGTCATGCACATACACATGCACCAGACACTATAGATAGATACATAGACACATAGACACACACACACACACACACACACACACACACACACACACACCACCTTTGTTGGGCAATACTAGTCATGAACAATCCATGGAATTCTTTGGGATTTTCTTTACATTTTTGAATCATTTGACTATGAAGAGATGAAACTGAAGAGCAGAAACCAAATTTCATTAGTGTGACTAGTCTCATATGTTAGTTAAGAGCACTGAGGACTCCATAATGATAGTCCCATCATGCATGATTGCTTAAAGATCCATGCTCCCACATGAACTGACTGAAGCTGCATGATTTCAACTTAATGCATTTTAAACAAGTTCAGGACTAGGGATGTAAGTCAGTTGGTGAAATACTTATAATATGCAGAAAGGATAGGGTTCCTTTCCCAACACTAAATAAATGAAATGTGGTAGTTTGTCTGTGGACCATGCTTTTCAAGACTACTACTGAAACTTCTGCCCCTTCAACTCTTACTGTTTTATTCATCATAAATTTTAGTCATGTGGCTGTACCAAATTATCCCAGAGTAGCAACTAAATGATTTGTTACAGCAAGCATAGCTTCTGTGATATTACCATATGTATGTATATGACCCCTCCTGTTTGTATGTGTGTATATGTTTGTATGTGCGTGTGTGAGTGCATGCATGTGTATGCCTGTGTCCAAGAGACAAGAACCTAGGATCTCATACATATAAGCACAGTACTGTAATGTCTATGTACATATGTGCCACTTCTCTTCAGAAGCCAGAATAGGATATAGGATAGTATGGATCTTGATTTGCAGATGTTGTCAGCTGCCTGATGTAGGGATTAGGAATCCACTTTGAACTCTCCAGAAGAGAAATAGGTGAAACAACTTTACAGACTTATCCTATGTTATTTTCATCTTTTTAAATCCTCACTGGGTACTTGGTAAAGTTACCACTTAAGTTTACTCTGGATCTTTGTCAGTCCTTAAACTAGAACTATGGTACAGAGGTGATTGTCACCTGTAGTATCCTTTAGTATACATACCCCATGAGACAAAAATCATGTGTATACTTCATCCAAGATTCTCCTAACCTTAGGGGTCTTTGCTCAACCAAGATTCTGTTTCATATAGAAGAGAATGCTCTCCAAAGACAAGCAGGTAACTTGTTGAATGTTGCAGGTACAGGCATATGCGAGCATAAGGTTATTAGACACATGATACAGTGTTATATTCATAGAAGGGTCTCTCATATGCATAGTTGTGTGTCAGTTTATGTATGTGTATAAGTGTGTATCAAAGGACAACATCATGTGTCATCCTTCAGACTCCACCTATTTTACTACTATAACTACAACTACTAAAAATACCACTACTACAACTACTACTAATTGATATTGTTATCATCACCATTAGTAGTATTAACACATATTATAAGATAATATAAATTATTATTATTATTGTAATTATTATTTTGAGATAGAATGTCTCACATCCTGAAACTTGTAGCTATTTAGATTATCTAACATTTATATAGATAAAGACACTGAAGGTATAAACTGAGGTAAAAACTGGCTAGCTCAGCTAGGTAGTGTTATTTTCTGAAGTATATACAATATATCTATTTACTAGCTTTATTTTACAACTAAACTTAGCTCTTTAGAAATCTTTCTCTTTGTCATTCTACCTAATTAGTCTACCATTCTTTTAAGCTTTTCCAAAGCCAAGAGGGATGCTTAGCTCTCTTTCCTAGAATACTGTTTTATCTGTATCCTGCTAGCTGCTTTTCTGTTGTTCCTGCAAGCCCTGGAAGAGGAAATTCCTATCTCTCACCCAGAGGAGGCACTCCTTCCATAAAGGGTTTTCCAAGCAAAAATTCAGAGAGGGAGTGACAGAGAAGGGGGATGAGAAGGGTTAGGGGAAGGGGAAAATGGAGAAAAAGAGAGAAAGAGAGGAGGGGGAGGGGAGGGAATGGATGAGAGCCAGATCAAGAGCTAGAGTGAGAGGAAGAGAGCAGAGTGAGCAAGCAAATGAGTGAGAGGAGAGAGAGAGAGAGAGAGAGAGAGAGAGAGAGAGAGATCTCAAAGGTCCAATTGTTATTCAAGAAGTCTCCTAAAACTTTTCCCAGGCTAGATCCATGTCACAGTCATAGAAGGAGGGATTCCAAAGAAGTCAGTAAGGGCTGACCCATTTCAGCTTTATGCTGCTGGGGTAGCTCAAGGCCACCCATCTCACTGTGCCTCCAGTCATAGAGAAAAGACCACAAGAACTCTCACAAGCAACTTGTTTTTAAATAAGCAGGAACTCCTATCTACAAGCATAACAGAAAAAAATGTGGAACTGTTTATTCTTTAGCATTCTTATCTATGGAGGCTTTTATAGACAACCCAAACTGCATACCTTCAGGACACAACTAATTGCATCTGACAAATTCAGTATCTATTTAAGCTTTTTATATTTTGCTAACAAGTAGGTTCACTATGTTCAATTTACAAATATCCTATAACAAAAGATTCTGAAACTTATCAAGTTGGCTTGCCAGTGAGCCTCTAAACTGTATCCTTCTTCCTAAAGCAGGGATTGTAGCTGAGCACCACTGTGATCTGCTTGTTTATATGGGTCTTGGAGTTTGAACTCAGGTGTTCATGTTTGCAAGGCAAGTGCTATACTGACTGAGTCATCTTAACAACATCAAGACCTCTCTGCATTTACTTATGACAGTGCTTTATTCACTAAGTAGCTTTGCCTACAAAATAATTTTGAATCTTTGCTTACAGGATCACCAAGTATTGTGTAAGTGAGACTGAAAATTGTCCTCCCTGCTAGCTTCTCCTTCATTCATGGAAAAGTGTTGGCTGCTTATAGGTCTTCTGTGTCATACATGGGGAGACTCAAGTCTGGGAAACCTGTTCCTTATAAGATTTATTTTAGGAATTAAAGAATGGTCAAGAGCTGGAGGAGTAGCTTAGTTTTTAAAGTTCAGATATGTTATTGAGGATCAAGGCACAATAACTTGTGTTTCTTTTATGTGGATACATAATCATTCTCTTACACAAGAGCTCACTGACTGCTAGTACAGCTTACCTGTCTGCATGGGGATTCCCTGACCACTACTCCCTATGCTCTGAGATCACAACTAGGTCAACACGTTTGCCCAGGATTTACATGGGAACTGGGATATAAACTCAGGTCATGCACTACACCTGATGAGCCATCAACTCCGAACTGATTTTTTTCCTATTTTAATAGAAGTTTATCTCACATGTAAATATTTGCAAGATGGAATAACTCTAAAGCATGAACAAAAAGTCTAACTGGGGACTGTAGACAGTACAAAGCAAATTATGAAATCTTGAATATTTTCATTTCAAACTAATGAACATCACTCAAATGTGGCAAAGCCCTACATTATTCTGGCCATCTACTTATCTGTATCTATTTATTTATATAGTTATTTATTATACAGACATACTAAAAAATGTTTCATGTAAAAACCACAAGCCCACAAATTTACCCTTCTTTAACTACTCAGAGAAATTATATCATACATCTATTTCCTATCAATGCTTAGTGTTGTTGAGGAGACCCTTCTGAAAACCACTTTGAAATGTTATTTTTAAAGAAGAGCAAAGCCTTTGAAATGAACAGCAGGAGAGACTAGATACAACAAATGGTTCCAGAATTAGTTTGTATTTACTGAGAAATAAATCTTGTACCTCAGGAAATGTTTCCCTGTGCCCATTTGTTTGAGGCTCTTCCCCACTTTCGCTTCTGTTAGTTTCAGTGTATTTGGTTTTATGTGGAGGTCCTTGATCCACATGGACATGAGCTTTGTAAAAGGAGATAAAAATGGATCCATTTGCTTTATGCTACTTGATGACCTCCAGTTGAAACAACACCATTTGATGAGAATGCTGTCATTTTTCCAGTGAATGGTTTTAGCTCCGTTGTCAAAGATCAAGTGACCATAGGTATGTGGGTGAATTTCTGGGTCTTAAATTCTATTCCATTGATCTACCTGCCCGTTTTTGTATCAATACTAAACAGTTTTTACCAATATTGCTCTGTAATACAGCTTGAGGTCAAGGATGGTGATTACTCCAGAAGTTCTATTATTGTTGAGGATATTTTTTGCTGTTATGGGTTTTTTGCTATTCTAATTGTTATTCCAAATTGCTCTTTATAACTCTATAAAGAATTTATTTGGAGTTTTGATGGAGATTGAATTGAATCATTAGATGGCTTTTGGCAAGATGGCAATTTTTACCATATTAATCCTGCCAATGCATGAGCATGGGAGATCTTTCCATCTTCTGAGATCTTCTTCTATTTCTTTCTTTATAAACTTGAATTTCTTGTCATACAGATCTTTCACTTGCTTGGCAAGAGTCACACCAAGGTATTTTATATTATTTCTTACTATTTTGAAGGGTGTTGTTTCTCCAATTTGTTTTTTAGCCTGTTTTTTCTTTGAGTATAGGAAGGTTACTGATTTGTTTGAGTTAATTTTATATTCAGCCATATTGCTGAAGTTGTTTATCAGCTATAGGAGTTCTCTGATGGACTTTTTGGGGTCAATTAGGTATACTATCATATCTTCTACAAATAGTGATATTTTGACTTCTTTCTTTTTAATTTGTATTTGTTTGGACTCCTTTTGTTGACTAATTGCTCTGTCTAGGACTTAAAGTACTATATTGAATAGGTATAAAGAGAGTGGCAGACTTGCTCTACCATCAACAATACACAAAGGAGACATCATAAAATTGCAAAGCTTCTTTAAGGCAAAGAACACTGTCAATAGGACAAAACAGCAACCAACAGATTTGGAAAATATCTTTACCAATTCTACATCCCATATAGGGCTAATATCCAATATATACAAAGAACTCAAGAAGTTAGATTCCAGAGAACCAAATAACCCTATAGAAAATGGGATACAGAGCTAAACAAAGAATTCTCAACTTAGGAATAGCAAATGGCTTAGGAGCACCTAAAGAAATGTTCAACATCCTTAGTCATCAGGGAAATGCAAATCAAAACAACCCTGAGTTTCCATCTCACAGCAGTCAAAATGACTAAGATCAAAAACTCAGGTGACAGCAGATGCTGGTGAGGATTTGGAGAAAGAGGAACACTCCTCCATTTTTTTTGGGGGGGGGGGATTTCAAGCTGGTACAACCACTTTGGAAACCAGTTTAGGAGTTCTTCAGAAAATTGGACATTATACTACCTGAGGATCCAGTTATACCACTCCTGGGCATATAGCCAGAAGATACTCCAACATGTACTAAGGACACATACTCCACTATGTTCATAGCAGCCTTATTTATAATAGCCAGAAGTTGGAAAGAACCCAGATGGCCTTCAACAGAGGAATGGATACAGAAAATGTGGTACATTAACACAGTGGAGTATTGTTTTAATCAGTTATTAAAAACAATGAATTCATGAAGTTCTTAGGCAAATGGATGGAACTAGAAAATATTATCCTGAGTGAGGTAACCCAATCACCAAAGAAAACAAATTATACACACTAACTGATAACTGGATATTAGCCCAGAAGCTCAGAATACCCAATATACAATTTACAGACCACATGAAACTCAAGAAGGAAGACCAAAATGTGGATACTTTGGACCTTCTTAGAAGGGTGAACAAAATACACAGAGGAGGAGATACAAAGACAATGTTTGGAGCAGAAATGGAAGGAAATACCATCTAGTGACTGTCTCACCTGGGAATCCATCCCATATGAATTTTCCAAACCCAGACACTATTGTGGATACCAACAAGTGCTTGCTGACAGGAGCCTGATATAGCTGTCTCCTGTGAGGCTCTGCAAGTGCCTGACAAATACAGAAATGGAGGCTGACAGCCATCCTTTGGATTGGGCACATGGTCCCCAATGAAGAAGGTATAGAAATGTCCCAAGAGGCTGAAACTGTTTGCAGCCTCATAGGAGGAACCAACAGTATCCCTAGAGCTCCCAGGGACTAAACCACCAACCAATGAGTATACAAGGATGAACTCAAGGATTCAGCTGCATATGTAGCAGAAGGATGGCCTTGTGGGACATCAATGAGAGGAGAGGCACTTTGCCTTGTGAATGCTCAATGCCCCAGTGTAGGGGAATGCCAGGACAGGTAATCAGGAATGGGTGGGTTAGTGAGCAGGGGCCATGGGTTGGGATAGGGAGGTTTATGGAGGGAAATGAGTAAAGTGAAAAAATTTGAAATGTAAATAAAGAAAATATCTAATAAAATGAAAACTAAAACTAATAAGTAATAAAAATAAATCTTGCACCTCTTTCAGTTCTGAGGAGTTAGCAGATAGCTAGGATCAGTGGTTGGGACTTTGAGTATGGAAAAAAAGATAATAGAAACACCAAAACTGTATTTCTGGGACTGAAATCTCAGGAGGCTCAAATGATTCCTCACATGACTGTTATAATTTATTAGATTTATTTTTTCCTATATTTACTGAGAAGTACATACATGCTTAGAATGAGTTTTGATCAAACCTATCCATTCCCCCCTAGCCTGCAATACATCTTCTATGCCCCCTACTACTTATCCCTCCAACTTTCAAGTTTCCTTACAGTTTCTGCTTTGTTGTTGTTGGGTATGCATTTTCTTCAATCCATGGAGTTCATTTAGTAACTTAATGCTCTCTATATTAACATGGCTATAAGACCATCTACCATGCATGTACAGAATCCCAGGGGCCACATCCCTGAAAATTTCTGTTGCTCCCTTCCATGGAAGCCATTAGTTCTTCCTCAGGTACAGGTGCCATTTCATGCCTCTCATTCCATGCCTTTACTGAGATTTTATCTGCCTTGAAATTGTCTTATGCATAGAGCCATAACCACTGTGAGTTTGTATGTGAACAGTCCTGCCTGACAAACACCATCTCAACACAGATATTCACTACTTTTAGCTCTTAAGGCCTTCTTGCATTCTCTTCCAAGATGATGGCAGAGTCAAGGGAAGAGGGAAACTTATTTAGAGCTGAACATTCCATATCCTCTGTTGTTTGCATGTTGAACAGTTGTGCATCTCTACATTAATCTCTGCTATAAAAAGAAACTTCTCTGGTGAGGGTTCAGAAATGCATAGGCATAAGGAAAAGATCTTACGAGTAATTTATTACTATGTTCACTTAGCAATATAATGGTGCTATATTCTCCCCTAGAACCTATGATCAAGACAAAACTGGGTTATTGCCCCAGATAATGATAGCAGTCATGAGTTATGTCCTCTAGAGGAGAACTTAAGGCCTGGGCATGGGCTTTGAGAGTTAACCAAGTCAGGCTTGCTTTAGATATTGTGGAACAGGACTTATGTCAAGTTAGAAAATGGTTTGTTACTCCAATGACATTCATGCCATTACTATAACAGCAGGCATTACTTGCCAAGACTGTCATTATTGTAGCTCACATGATTCACAGCTAGTTAAGACTGATGACTAATTTTCCCCCTCTGGTAGTCTGTATATCATCTTCCAACACTGTTGATGCTAGCCCATATCTTCAAAATCAATACAAGCTTGATTTCTCCATGTATTACTACTCAAGTATATGCTGTCTTCAAAAATAGTGTCCTGCCTTCAAGAACTGGAGGGCAAATAAATACAATGGCATTGGCTTGTAATTTTTTTATGGGAGTATGTAATCCTGTTTGCCACACTGAATAAGAATTAGTCTGTATATCATCTTCCAACACTGTTGATGCTAGCCCATAGCTTCAAAATCAATACAAGCTTGATTTCTCCATGTATTACTACTCAAGTATATGCTGTCTTCAAAAATAGTGTCCTGCCTTCAAGAACTGGAGGGCAAATAAATACAATGGCATTGGCTTGTAATTTTTTTATGGGAGTATGTAATCCTGTTTGCCACACTGAATAAGAATTAGCATATATGTAACCAATTCCTAGCATTTTTCTTTTTATTTTAGAGTCTATACTATGGAATGAGACACTGCCTCTCATTATAGGCTAATTGAAGTTAAACACTTCTTGTCTCCCTCTCTCTATATATATAGTAGGAAGCTTCAACAGTAACAGGTTTTCATGCAGCTTTTTCAAAGGTCTGTCATGCCTCTCTATTCACTCCTCTACCCTTCTATCTTCTCCTCCACTTAATACTTAGTGTTCTATTATCTCCAGTTCTCTTTTCACACAACCAGTATTTTAAATTTGTGTGTGCACGTGTGTGTGTGTGTGTGTGTGTGTGTGTGTGTGTGTGTGCATGATCATGTAAAACAGGTTATAAATGAGTTCCCTCTTTCTACCATGTGGTTCTCAGGATTTAAATCAGGTGGTAAGGTTTGGTACCAAACCCTTTTCACTTTGAGCCATCTCCTCGGCCTGAGAATTTCAGTGGAATAGACACATTATTTTTCTCTAATCTCAATGAATTGATTTCTCTTTACTCTCTTTGAAGTCTGGCAGTCCAGTTATTTAAACTTTCTGAATCTTTTTCTTCAACTGTGCCAGGAGATGGATGCTATTGCTATCACTGTACATTGTGCAGGCAAGTAAAAGCAGAATGAACACTGTAAATTCCAGAATATAATAGCTGAGTTACAATAAGTATCTTATCTCCCCTGTTGATTGGTTTAGTCTTACAAGTGCATGCGAGCTTCCTTCCACATGATGGTGCAGACATGCAGCATCTTTCCTAGTACCATCTAGATCTTGCTTACTATATCTGTCACAAGAAAGAAAAAACGGGAGGCACAGAGAGGAACCAGAAGTCAACTTACAGATTTATTCTTGAGAACATTGTCTCGTGGTCATAGTTGTAATACTATGGAAAGGTAAAAGATTCAGTTTCCTCTCCTCCTACACATATACCACATACACATGTGCATCCCTCTTACTACAGGAAGAATGGAGCAAATCAGTGTACCTACCTACCATACCTACATTATTTGTGTCTTACCAACCACTAAGGAGAACATGTTTCAGAGTATATGAAAATCATGATCCTTTCTCCATCTCTGTTTCAAATTTTTCTTAGTTTGTAGAAATAGAAAGAAGCTTATCAAACAAGAATATTGTAGACTGACTGGTGCTGGTGCCCCTCATCCTACATAGGTCATAAGATGAGAAAGGCTTCTCTCTTCCTTCTCCCAGCTACAGAGTCAATATATTTAGTCCCTCATAGTAAGGGAAACCGTGACATCAAAATTCCCTGAGCTACTAACCCTGTGTCCAAGTGAATGTTCACTGGGGACTAGAACACAGAAAGTTGCTGTGCTAAAGATGAGTTCTGAGTAAATGCATTTCCACTTTGTTGGAGGTAAACTAGAGCATCATGGGAATGACCATGCAAGTTTAAGGAAAAAGCAAATCTATTAATCTATCTTTTTTTTTCCCCAGATCTGAGGACCAAACCCAGGGTCTTGTGCTTCCTAGGCAAGTGCTCTACCACTGAGCTAAATCTCCAACCTCTACTCTATCCTTAGTAGCACTTTCCCCTCAGCTTCTCAGCAAAAGGAGAGTTAGGTGATTGATTTTTTCACCACACACCTGTTCATCTCATAAGACACTCTGCAATGCTCCTCATCTCAGATTCCAGAAGTCTTGAAAAATTCAACAGTCAGTAAAATTTTATACTGTTTTATTTTTTCCTAAGTGAGTTGGAGATAAAATAAAAAAACTAAACAAAAAAAACAAAAAAAAAAATGATGAGTGATGAGTCTTCCAATTCCAAGAGAATGAACATTGATTTTCTACTGAGTTTGACTTTCAAGGATAGTTGAGGAGCCAAGAAACTATTGCAAAGTCCTTGTGAGTCTTGGTATAGCTGTTTGCACCTAAAATGTGCCAAGTTATTACATGCACTGAAGTTGTCTATACACCATTCCTTCCTCTCTTCCATGCACATTGGTGATTGCAGAATTGCCTGCTTCCCAACTTTCCAGGCATGGCTATCCTGGCCTCATATTTCAGCTTTACTATCTCTGTCTTAGGCCATTCTGAGCACATGCTAGGGCATTCTGTCCCCTGTGTCAGCATTGTAATATCTGTCTTTCTCCTGTGAAGGCTCCTCACAGACTTTCTTTAAACTTTTTTACCCTTTCAGCCAGCATTCTTATCATGGAGAATAAAGGTTAAATGAATAAATGATGCCCGGGGAAGGATCAGTTAATGTCTTCTTTTAGATTTATATCCACACTAAGGTATGAGTTCTCTAGTGGCTTCATAGTACAGATTTAGACAGAAAGAAAAGAAGTCATGAAAGAGAGAGGAATGGGAGAAGGAAAGGAGGGAGAAGGAAGGAGTCACCATAAAACTAAGCCATTTCCCTGAACCTAGAGCTCTGGGATACAGTATAATAAAAAATTAGATCTGAAAGTCCTTGAAGTTTAATTTCAGAGGCAGGAACTATGGCTTAAGTTAACATAGTTTCATTGATCTTTGACATAGAAAATGATGACTTTCTAAGGCATTGTTACAAGTCTCTCTTTTCTCCTATTCCAGGAACTGGGGGTTGGTCCCCAGCAGATTCCAATGCCCATCAGTGGCTCCAGATTGACCTGGGAAACAGAGTCAAGATCACAGAAGTGACCACACAGGGAAGATATGGGAGCTCTGAATGTGTGACAAGCTAACGCCTGATGTTCAGCAACACTGGGCACAACTGGCAACAGTACAAACAAGAAGACAGCATCTGGGTAGGAAATGGTTTCCTCTTCTAGTGAATAAGGATAATATATGTTAATACTAACCATCAAATGTCTATGGCATCTTACTGTAACCAGACTGTGGGGCCTAATCATTGTCCTGTGCCTATTTAGAAATGAGATCACATCTAGGCCCTGGTTCAAGTGTAGCTCTATCCAAACGGAAATCAAGAGTATCGGTTGTAGAGAGATCAGTGTATTCCTCCCTTTCTTGCAAATTCTATCGTTTTAGGGCAGAGTCTGTTATGTCATCTATACAAATAGAAATACATGGTGAAAAAAATCTTCTTATCAGTAAAACTGTCTCCCTCGCCATCTTACTTTCTTATGTTCATTGTGCTGTGGTAAAATTCTGCCAACAAAATCAACTTGAATGAGAAAACGATCCTTTTGGCTTTTGCCTCAAGGTTATCATCCATCATACCAGGGATGATGGATCCCAAGCTGCGGGAGCTTAAGATGTCTGGTCACATTGAAGCCATAATCAGAAGGAACAGTGAGTGTTATGCTGCTAGTCAGCTCATTTTCTCCCTTGTTACCCAGGCCAGTATCTTAGCTAGGGAATACTGCCACCTACAGTGGGCACATATTCCCACCTAAAATACCACAATCAAGCCATTACCCTACAGACATGACAGAGGTTCACCTTTCAGATAACTCTAGATTTGGTCAAATTGGCAAGTAATATTCATCATCATATTCACTAAGGATATACCTGCCAAGTTATTTGTTTACATATATCAGACATTTTACATAACTTGCCCAAACTCTACAATGTCACTTGTCCAAGGTTGCTAAGTGTGGGATTATGACTGAGGAGTCTGATTTCTCATCTGAGAGTGCTGAACAAACACAATTCAAGATTCTAAAAACATTCACATATAGAAAAAAATAGCAAAGTTCAGACTTATCTGAGCAGGGAGTAATTATCAGATTGGGAGTAATAAACTGCTCTAAGTTATAAAACAGAACTTTTTTACTGGCTTTAGCTTCATACATCTGCATTTCCTGTAAGTAAAAGTTGTCAGGAAACCATGAAGAGGTACATGGTGGTGCTACCTGGAGATAATTCTAGAGGCTGGAGTTTGGAGCTTGAAGACATGGCTCAGCAGGTACAGTACTTACCATCAAATGATGAGGAATAGAATTAACATCCCTAGGACCCACAAAAAAGCCAGGGGGATGTGATGATTACTTAGAGTCCCGCAGAACATGCTGGCTATCTAGACTAGACACAAAGATACTGACTACATATATAATGGCTCGATAGAGATAAAGGCACCTGAAGTCAACCACAGACTTCCACACACAGGACCACACCTGTATGAACATCCATGCATATAAGAACATACATGTATATGTAAAAAAGAATTAATGCTTCAGATAAAATAGCAAGAAAGAAATGCTGCTTTTAGTTTAGAAGAAAAATATCACAATTTTATTCCTCCTTTTGTTGTCTAATTCCTCTAGTTAGAACTTCAAGTACAATATTGAATAGATAGTGGGCGTGGGTCGCCTTGTCTAGTCCCTGATTTTAGTAGGATTGCTTCTAGTTTCTCCCATTTAGTTTCATGTTGACTACTGGTTTGCTGTAGATTGCTTTTACTATGTTTAGTTATGGGCCTTGAATTCCTGATATTTCCAAGACTTTTGACATGAAAAAACATACTGATTTTTTTCAAGTGCTTTTTCAGCATCTAATGAAATGATCTTGTGGTTTAAATCTTTGAGTTTGTTTATATATTGGGTTGCTTTGATGAATAGGTGTGAAGGTGTCTAAGAGACAGACTTGGCAAAACTTCTAGAATCCTGGTGGATCTGAAGTCTCTCTAGTTTATGGTATAGACATGGGAGAGGGATAAAAAGATTAAAGTTCTAACTCTGAACAACAGCTTGAGCCAGTGTCATTTATTTTGTGTGTATTAGTGGTGCGTATGTGTAGGTTAGATGACAAGCTGTAGAAGTTTGTTCTCTTCCAATCTGTATGTTCCAGGAGCAGATTCCTGGTCATCAGGCTAGAAGGCAGTGCCTTCACTATTAAGACATCTCCTGAGCTCAGTATTTATGTCTTTAGTGAGGTAGGACAAATAAATAACCCACCTCTCCTACCTGCTTTTTCCACATGCATCAAAAGTTAAAAAAGAAAACTGTTTCTGTGTTCTAATCCTTGTCTTTCCTACATGAAGATGTCTAAGTCACCTAAAATCTTTAATGACACCAGCACTGCCACCCTTTCTTCATTGTGTTCACAAAGTAAACATAAGTCAAGGACCATAGTCAACTGTTGTGAGTCCTCGTGTTTAAATTTTCTATGCCTCCAATCACTTACTTTCCTCTTTCAGATTCGGTTCCCATATTATTAGCAATGGACATGTACCTCTTTGGGAAAATTTGCTTCATTTGTCATTTGTAAGTATCATTCAAGAGGCTCCTTTCAGGTTCAGGATTCAGACAAATATTTGCTCTTAACTTCTGCTGTGTGGAGCATGTAAACATTAATTCATTCTCTTTTGGTGGCCTATCCACTCATATCTTCCTGAATTCTACTCACTCCATCAAAGATCACTTTGTATTTGATGCAGTTCACTTTGTCTAAGTGGACAGAGCCCTACTCATCTTTTATGTGAGAGCATAAAGACTGTTTTCGGTAGTATGTGAAGGCTGTGGACAAGGTTGGGAAAGGGGGAACAAGAAACTTGTCCATGAAGAAACAAAAGTTTGCAAGGTATTAATTATTCAACTGATGACCCTAGCTCAAAAGACAACCTCCCAAAGTGCAAAATGATTTCCTTTGGGGAGCTATCTCAAGGACATACACTCCTGTGCAGCAGGTAGCCTCCAATCAGAACTACATTCACCTGAACAGTCTGATAATATTATGATCATATCAATTTACTCTTTATTGAATCCTAATTGGTTGCCTGCATTTTACAGAAGATATTGAAATTTTAAAAGGTCAAAAAATCTGGGCTCTATTACAAGTAATAAAATAACAGTGCCAGTTTACAAGCTTACCTCTTCCAGTCCATGATATCTAAACACAAGGCATTAGGCAATACCTTAGCCCAAAAGCACTGCCATTAGGAACAGATGCTCTTTGATAAAGGAGATGAAGCAATATTTTACCATATAAGATTCCAGAACACAATGGTCAGCTAAATCAAAACAGAAATTCAAGCCTCCTGGGAAAAATCTAGTATAAAGTATTTTGTGGGTTTGTGGGAAGTTGTGGTGGACAAAGAGATTCCTAATCTATATTCTCACTCATGTTCCTTCCTAACAGCAGGCACAGTGTTAATGACAAAGAGCTTCTCATTCCTGCAGATATGTACCCATGAAGAATTGTATTCCATAAAAGTGTAACCCAGAGTAGATGCTCCTCCTTTATCTTGTGCCCTGTCAGTTATTTTGTCATGGCAGCCAGGAAAGCCACAGAAACACCAGCCTTTCACTTTCCTCTGAGTACCTTGTGTCTTCTTCAAATTCATTTCATATTTTGCTTTTGAAAGATCATACACTACACACCTTAGCCTGTGCAGTAAGATGCTCTGAGATTTCTGTAGTTCTCTGGAGTCTTTTTATACATATGAGGCTTGCATTGGTTACCCAGCCCTTTCCTTATTCCGAGGTCAATTGAAACAATGAATTACACAGTTCAGTCATGAGTTCCCCAATTTCATCCATGGGCAGCTCCCAAATTTTATGGGAGATGCTCCTATTTTCTTGATTTACACACATGTATTCTGCCAATTTTCTGTAGCATGTCCTGAATATTGATCACTGTTTGATATACAATTTTAAGCTTACAATTTCAGAGAATAATTTAAGAGAAAGAAGCTCACTGCTATCAACATTTATCTTTTAAGCTCTCTTATATGCCTAGTACCAGGCTACAAGAACGGAGACTTAAAGATGTAGTCTCTTCCTCTTCTGTATTCCCAGAACCAGTAAGAGACTAAAACATGGCTTCTCTGTAACAAGGCCAACACTCTTCTTTTGGCATGTGTATGTGTTACACACATCTGTGCATTCCAAAAATAAAGGCAGATGTTGTGTGTTCTGTTCTAGTACTTCTGACTTAGGCCCTTGAGACACACCCACTGAGTAAAACTGTAACTAGACTTGCAAGCAGCAAGCCCCAGTGATCTTTCTGTCTCAGTCCTTAACAGCCCTGTAGGTACACACCTTGTCTTGCAGGAAATATTTAAAAAGACGTGGCACCTTCCCAAGCTAGTGTGGGCCACAAGGCTCTTGCCAGATGATCTCACTCTAATGGTCTCTTCAGCCCCACAGGGCCACAGTGCTCCCACTGGGCCATCTCAATCAGTGGTTCCTCTGTCTGTCATGCCACCTCCCCACCACAGGTTCCTCTCATTACCACGCAATACCCCATGGTCAGCCATAACATCATCCAATTACCCAATAGACTCAAGACTCTTAAATCTTAATTAACCAATCAGATTTATTCATAAGTAAAATCACAGTTTACAAGATGATAATAGAATAATTTCAGAGCCAATTGATAATGATAAAAGGTTTACCCCAAGTAACCTAACCTTATGATATCACAACTACTTGCGGCTGGTAAATGCCATGTGGATTCATGTTTGCAGCCGTCTTCCTTTGCTCTTACTCTGAGATACTCCTTGTCTCTGCAAATCTTAGTTATACCTCCCTTTCCCATGGCCAATCACAGACCTACTCTTCATTAATGTAATTGGACAGGAAAAATCCTGCAACATCCTTGTTTGTTTGCTTGCTTGCTTATTTATGAAGAGAGTTCATGTTCCTCCATAACCATAGAACTTCATGCTTCTATAGCCACTGTTACATATCCACAGTCTTTGCTTTTACACCTTAAAAAGTAATAAGAATATATATAACAACCTGCCATCAAAATTTTGCTGGGATTCTTGGGGCATGGAACACACTGTGTTATTCATGTCTGCTTTGGCCTCCAGAGTGCTACAACTAAAGAAACAGGCCGCCATGTCTGGTGTTTGCCAGTTTTGAAGGTATTTCTCTTATTTGTTTTCTCACCCATATACATGGAGAAGTGGACATTAGGGATATTAATTTTTGAACTGAACATTATTTAAAGATCAAAGGGGCTTGATAAATAATAAAATGGTGTTGAAAAAGGCCTAAGAATTTAAAATATTTTGTTTATTCAATTTTGCATATATGTTTTTCATATATATAAAAGTTATATTACTTTGAAGGACAATGCATACCTACAAACAAAACCTACTGTTTATCTAGCAAAAATCCTAGTTTAGGAAAAGCTTTGAATTATTAGTTAGGGACATCCAAGAGAACCCAAACAATACAGGATACAACTGTTGTCCTTAGTGGTGCCAGAAGATTTAACCCTACTGCAGAAGATATGACAAACTTTCAACACAGGACTTGGAAAAATCAATGTAGATCTGAGCTTGAGGCCTCCCTGAGGATTAACTACAATAGTGTTGAAAGGAACCATGAAAGATGCCACAGAGAAAAGCAGTCACTATCCATATTTGGCTATAATGCTTATATACCACAAAAATCACCAATGTGGCAAGATATTCCTGAAGGTGCACGAGTGGTATTTATGTCCTACAAGTAATTAATGGTAGCCTGGACTTAAATTTAAGGAACCAATAGCAGTGAAATCATGTCCTGTTTGCTATTGCAAAACTATCCATCATGGGGCCTATAGGAAAACTTCCTACAGTCACTTTCCTAAGCCAGTATAACATCTGACTGTATTCTGAATACTTATCTTCATGCCTACAGATATGTACAGCTCTCAGCCATCCTCAAAAAGAGTCTTTTTTTTTTTTTTGAGGAGATAGAGACCGTTACAGAAGCCATGATTGATTAAAGTGCTGAATCAGCTGACAATGGGATGCCTGCTTACAACTAATATATTAGTAACACAACCCAATTCCACCCAAGGTTCAAGAAACATTGCAGATGAATAAAAGTATTGTAAGATCCAGGCAACCAAATTAAAAAAAAAAAATCTGCTGTGAGATGGTTTTCCAGAAACCAAAGAGAGAAAGAAATTTCCTGAAAAGAAGGAGAAAATTTTCAAAGTAGGAGTTGGGGTTAGGGGCAGTGGGGGTTGGTATTTTTAATTGCCTCTTCTTATCTGAGGTGTGTGTGTGTGTGTGTGTGTGAGTGTGTGTGTGTGAGTGAGTGTGTGTGTGTGTGTGTGTGTGTGTGTGTGTGTGCACGCACACTCGTGCGTATGTATGCATGCATATAAGTGTGGTTGTCTGTAGATGTCAGGCCTCAAATTTAGGTGTCTGTTTTCCAGTTATTTTCAGACAGGTTTTTCTCAATCTGGATCCACTTGAAATTGCCTCTGTTAGCTGACCAGCAGACAGACCCTAGGAATCCACTTATCTCTACCTGTCCAGTGCTTGGATTCCAAATGTACACTCGCACACACAAATTTTCACTTGGGTTCTGGGGCTTGGACTCAGATCTTGATTTTGCATACCAAGTACTGTACAAACCAAGTCATCTCAACTGCCATGACTTAGGGATTTTGTGTTCATCTTCAAGCTGTTGTTTTCTTCTATATATTGTCTCTGCTTTAAAGTTTAAAATAATCTGTGGCTCTGATAGATGACTAAATCCCTAGGAAGCTTAGCTTCTTCCATTCAAAAGCAAGTGTAATGGAGATGCTGACCTCATGTGACCTGTAAAAAGGAGTTTCAAAAGTAAGCATGCCTCAAAATGCCCCATGAGTCTTGTTAAGGCACAGTGTGCTGAGCTCTGTTTGTAGAACTTATGATCCAATAAGTCAAAGTTGGGTGAAGAATTTACATTTCTAAAGAAGTATCAAGTGATTGGATGGCAGCTGGTCAGGCCCTCACATCAAGAAGCTCTTTGTAACCCTTAAGTAGATTTATTCATTTGGTGAGCTTTGACCAGAGCTAAAATGGTGACTATTATTAAAGCCAGTGTGAGACATCCACACACTTAGAAAAAGTATCCAGAGGACACAGGCTGTCAGTTTCTTTAATTTGTACTCTGAATATAAAATAAAGAACAATCATACTATCTCAGTACTTTTTTGAATGAAGTGAAAGAACAGTGGGACAGGTAAACAAACTCAGAGTTAAGCAGGCAATCTCACTAAAGACAACAGGCTCAGAGGACTTGTAGCAGACAAAGGCCATATAGCAGAGCCTGGGAAAGATGCTGATCCCTAAAGGAAAGTACTCTAGTCCAAAGTTTGAAGCCCCAGGTGTCCACTTGCCCTGTAGTCAAATGTAAAGCTGCCAAGCCTGGAAAGGGCTCCTAGAAACACTCTTCCCCAGTCTCTTCGGCTTTTACATAAGAAAAGAAGATCAAAGGAAATTTATCTTCAATAAGAGTATTGAGCTCATTATCACAATAGCAGCCAGTGCTAAGGAGAGAAATATATTAAAACAGCAAGGCACTATTTCTGTCAAGGAGAGCTTTGTTGTTGTTGCCTCAGTGTGAGCTGCAAGCAAAGAGGAATAATGCTAAGTTGATGGATGCAGGATAATAATAAAAATGGACCAACCCCACAAGCTAAATGTGGAGTAATACAGAGTTGATTTCTTTCATGTTAGAGTGTTTCACGTGGAGAAAATCATTCCCTATGTCTGAGAGTATCCAGACACTTTCAGCACTGTTCTGAACCATGAGGAAACACCAAATGCCACAATATGTGTCAGGCATTGCCATCTTGCCTAAGAAATAAGTATTTCATCCTGAAATATGAGAATGTATCAGAAAATGAGCTATAGCCTATAGATGAATGTGGTAGTGATTTTTTTTTTCCTTCAAAGATATTACAGAGAAGAGCTCCCCAGAGATGAAGAGAATGTTCATCTGTTATGAACTCCAGACCTGAGTTTAGTTCAATTCTCCTCATCCATGTATGGGTAGTTACAACCACCTGGAACTCCAACTCTAGTAGATCCAAAACCTATGGCCCCTAGGGGTATTATACTCACACACACACACACACACACACACACACACACACACACACACACACACACTTCAACTTCAACAAAAGTTTGAAAAGGTTCTCTTAGAACTGTGCTGCAGTTTTCAAATAATCCTGAATCCCTCATTACTTGTCTTGTTTGATTATAATTTAGAGTATCAAGCACATGTAAGACAGTAGATAAAAATAAAATGTTGCAGGTTTCTCTGAGGGGCAAACAAGTACACGGATACCTATGAATATCTATGTGAAGGATGTTTTAAGCTTATCAGTAGAACAAGTGGTATGGTAATTTTTCCCTACAAGTAATTCTGGTTTTATAATGATTTGGCTACATTTTTGTGTCATCTTAATTTTCATTTATGAAAAGCTGCAATGACAGAGGGACAGCCTTTTATTAACTGACTGAGAAACTGAGTATTTAGTAGGGATACCTACTAAGCAGGCTAATGTACACATACTATCATTATGTTCTAAGCATCTTTGCTGACAGTTGGTCCACCTCAGGTGGACATGGGGACATTGAGCTCATTCTGTCCTGGGCACGGACTTCCTCTAAAGTAGATGTTTCTGTGATGTGCTATTATTTCAGGTATTGTGTCTGTGTAAGTGCTGTCTGTGAGAACAGAAGAAGATACACTCATAGGGCTCACATGGCTCCATAAGTTAAGGAGAGCAAAAACATGCACTTCACCATCACTAGTATCTGAGTTGAAATATCCTCACTCATGTAAACTGCCCGGTGTGGCCATATGGTTGTAAGCCCAGAACTGTACAGGGCAGAGATAGAAGGATCACTGATTTGTCTAGCTTCCAGCTAGTCCAAGGTTCACTCAAAAACCCTGTCTCAAGAAACAAAGTCAGAGAGTGTCAGAACAGAATGCTTAATATCACTCTCTGGATATTGCACATATGCCCAGGGATGTATCTATACATATATGTGCATACAATCTTTCAACCCAAGAAACAAAGAGATATGCACATTCATAGGAGAAGAACTTCATATAAAAGAAGAGTTATCGCAAGCCACCCTAGGAAGAGATAGTGGCATTTATGTTTAAACAACCTCTACTTAGAGTCTAGGATCTGAGTGCCCTTTCCATTGAGATGGCTTTCTTCACACCTACAAATGCCAAGACTACATTGCTACTGTGGATTTATATATATGCAAGTGGCTGCATCTCCAGGCACACCTAGATGATGCTGAACCACCCTTCCTAGCAGGTGTTTTGCAACTCTCTCCCAGACGAGGAAACACTTGATCAAGGAGCCCCAGTGTATTGGCATTCTGCTTCTATTTCTCTGACAGGTAGTTGTGTCACAGTTCAGGCACAGTCATTAATGTACCTCCCTTATCCTACAAAATATGTCAGCTTGTCAGTGAGCTCTTTTGAAATGGATTTGCCACTTAATAATTTCTGAAACAATTAGATGACAACTCCATAAATTGGTTTGTCAGTTCTATGTAATGAAAAAGCCAAATTATCATGTAAGAAAACATAAGATTGTAATTCAAGTGACATTGTGGAAAGATTCACAGAGTCATGGTTTATAAACATTTTTAAGTTGTTTAAAACTTACAAAATCAGTGTGAATGTTTATACACATTTTTTTGTGAAACCTAAAGTCTACCATGTGACTGAATTTAAATGTACAGATATTAATGAAAAAATTATACGTTGAGGATGTAATGCTAGTATTTAAGGAAGATTTGATAGGTTCTAAACAAATATAGTGAATATATAAGCAACTATGTCTGTGTTCATGGAAATGTACATATTATTATTAAATAATTCAATCATTTGCATGTATACTTTTATGATAACTGTATTTTTGTTTATAGATTTAAATATACGTACATGAATATACTACATTTAAATCAGCATATGTTCTATACACATGCCTAAACTTGAGTCTTGGCATGGTACACTTATCCTGAAATATAAATTTTAATCATTTAGTTTTTAACTATTTGATAGTTATTAAAATATGTAGAAAATTCTGAGTACATATACTTCATATTAAAATATTAATTGTGCAATGAGATGTCTTATGTAAATTGTGCCAAATTACTGTTAGGTTGTATTAACATGAAAGACAAAACATAGTGATTTATATTTTCCCAACTAAGCATCCATAGCCCTTAGCAACAGTTCTGAGCCCTGATATTAGGAAGCAATTAGGAAGCTTGTCGCTAACATTGTACAATGGCACTGACATCACTTTGTCCTTGGTTTAGTTCTAAGATGATATATTTTATCATAGTAGAGAAGACATGATAGCAACATGGCATATAATATCCTCAGTTATGGAACAGAGGCTAAAGAAAAGAGTTGTAAAACCTCAAGCTTACCCCAAGGACTCACTTTCCCCCATGAGGCTTCACCTCAGTCTTCCCAAACAATAATGCCAGCTATGCTCAAAAAATTCAAACACATGATCCTATAGACGATCATTTTAAATTAAAACTATAGCAGGTAGGCTAAAGAGATGGCTACTCTTTTAGAGGTACTGAGGTCTATTCCCAGCAAATATATGGTGGCTCAAAACCATCAATAATGATGTCTGGTGCTTTCTTATTGTGTGATGTCATACATGTAGGAAGAACTTTGCATACATAATAAATAAATAAATCTTGAAAAACAAAACAAACAAACAAAAAACTCTACATAGACAACAAAGCACATGAAATTTTCCTGAATTAATTCTTTTCCTGATGAAACATATACTAATAGGCATGTATCCAGGCAGGCCTGTCAATGAATCACCAGCAATATTTGATTTGTTTGCAAGAGTTTTAATTTCAGTGCCTGTAACTGTGATTTCTCTCTTGTGTGCTGGTACATGGAAGTGGGCAGTACAGAGAACAATCTTGCTATAGTTTCTCAGGTGTTGTCCATCTTAACTACTCTGAGACAGAATCTCTCATTGGCCTTATATCCATCTGCTGTGGTGAGTTTTGGCTATACCACTTTGTGCTCCCTGCTGCCCAGGAGCTATCTTGGATCCATGATTAAAAAACATGTAAAATACATACATACATATATATATATATATATATATATATATATANATATATATATATATATATAGAGAGAGAGAGAGAGAGAGAGAGAGAGAGAGAGAGAGAGAAAGAGAGAGAGAGAGAGAGAGTTAGTTAACTTTAAAATACCTTGGCTACCTTAAAGGCTGGGCTCTCCTGAAATTTCCCCTGCCACCCGGGGCCCAAAAGGGGAATTGACCAGTAGCCACTTACCCAAAAATGCACATGACTGGTTGTTTTTACCTCCTGCTGCTACAGTGTCCCCTTCTTTTGGAGCCCTCCCCATTTTTCCAGCATCCTACAAAAGGAACTCCCAGTGTCCTACTCCATGCCAAAACAAACAATTGTCAGCTGGTATCTTTTTTTCATAGATCAAAAACTGGAGACAAGGACCTGCAGATAGAAAGCACTAGCACCAATTTCCAGTGTTCATCTAGGTAGGCCAACTTGAAAGTAAGCTGTAGAAATCTGCCTTTATAAATATAGAGCACTAAGATCGAGAGTTTTAAAATGGCCTCAGGGGACTGAATTCAGATTCTTATGCCTGTAAGGAAATAATTTACCAGCTGGACTATCACCCTAGCCTGAAAGTCCTTATTGTTCCTTTGTTTTGATTGGCTATTTCTGACTCCCCATTTCTCCTGCTCCAAGCCCTTTAGAAGCAAGTATATTAGGAATACATAGTAAGTATGTTACCTGAATGACATTTGGGCTGAGTGCTCTTGTAAACTCATTTCAGAGCAAAGGAGAGACAGATGGCTCACATGTAGAGATGACACAATTAAGAGTGGGTCTGTAGCTCAATTCCAATTTTAGAGAACTTGTTTAGGAAGTATGAGACTGTGAGCCCAAACCCTATTTTTTCTCAAAAAAGGAATAGAGAAATCAAAAAGGAAATAAGACGTGTGCTGTTGTCAGTCTCAAGTCCAGGTCCAGGATGATGATCAGGGCTTAGATTTAATGAAGAGATACCCAGTTTTCACACCTTGGCTCACCTACTACACAGGTATAGGCATAACCCAAGCAGTATCTGTTCACAATCCAGATATCCAGTTGCTGTGTTTTAGAATGAAATGCAGTATTTCCAGTTCTTGAAGCTATGCATAATCCTTTGCCTGTCTCTAAGTTGTCTGACCATAGGTGAAGGGACATATAAAAGACTTGTTCATAGTTTTCTTGTTCAATGACTTGTATGACTTCCTGATTTACACAAGACAAGGGAAACAGAAAATAAATAATAGAAATAACAAAGCACTACTTATCTGTATATTTGGTAGAATGGGTACTGATAAGGTTGGTGTACAGAGTCTGAATTCATTGTCTCCAACTTGAGCTGTCTTTGTTTATCCAAATGTTGTTGAAGTGTGCCTGTAACCTGTGTCTGCCCCAGGGATTTAGACAAGATGGGGAGCATAATTTCTCCCAGAGACTGGAGCAGGATTTCATTTGCATCATTTTAATTTGGAAGTGCTTAGCTGAGATCTCCTTTGTGCTCTGGATTTAGGTAAATCTTAATTTGAACCCTACTTGCTACTTGGTAACCTTGTCATCCTGAGAAGAACTTCATGACACCAGGTGATAGAGCCTGCAACTGCAATATATTTTATAAAGCCTACATCAGACTCACTGGGCTGTTCTACATAGACTCCCAGCATCCCTTACAAGGTGGAAGTGCTCAAACAAACAATATTTAAGTACTTATATTGTAACCTTGTTGAATCTCCAAAGTCACTTTTCTTCTTTCAAATTTAAAAGGCTTAGAGTGCCTTCATCAGAAACAGGATTAAAAAGGCCATGTGTGGTAGTGCTCATGAATAATTGGAGCACTGGGGAGAAAGACCTATGGTTCCCTGGGGCTCAATGATAGTGTCCTTTTTAAAACCCTGGCCAGTGAGAGCTCTATCTCAATATAATAAACAAGGTAAATAATGTCTGAAAAATGCCATCTGAAATTGTTCCTCTCCCTCATAGGCACCCACAAACAAGCATACCACAACAATTACTTGCATATAAGCACAGACACACTAATGCTGTTCACATGCCTAGGCATATTTACAAAGGACAGTGGCATCTGTAGATTTTTTGCTGGTAGGAGAAGTACCCATGGCTCCTGGATTGTTCACTATTCTTCTGCTTAGATTGCTTGAGAATGGACAAGTTACCTCTTATTCTGAGCATGCATAAAAACTACTAAGTAATCTGCTAGCAGATGCAAGTGTGTTTAGAAGCAAAACAACCACCACAACAACAACAAAGCCGGGTGGGCGAGGGATTTAAAAGCAGGTTATAAGTTGCTGGCATTTTGCTTAAGTTGATTCCCAGGAAAAGCATCCTATTCTACATTGAAAATAGTAGCTGGGTCTTGGCTGATACATGATTTGGCAGGTTGTTAGTAGGGTTTAGAATAACATGGTTCCTGCCCTGGGACAGGGCCTGCAGGTATATGTAAGCCTCCACATGTTTCTATGGCTGCTGTGGGCATAATGCTTGTTTGTATAATAATGTACATATTGTATGTTGCTCTGAGGAATGTCCTCTCTACCAAGGTTAATGATATTATGGTTATCAGAGACAGCATGTCTGGGAAGCAAGGGTGTGGTTAATGTCTCAGCAAAATTGTAAATGATGGGATCTTCAGGACAGCTCTTAAGGTTGTGAAAAATAACTCTAAAAACATGAGTCCAAAAATATTCACATTATCAAAAATAAGGATTCAATTTAAATTTTATGAGGGGCTTCATGTATTTAAATGAATAAAAGCAGTTGCGCTGTGAGCCAACATGTCAGAAAGATACGATTGAAGGAAATAGGGATTCAGAGAATGGTGATTTCAGGAGATCCCACACAGCTAAGTAATTGTTGTTGTTGTTGTTGTTGTTATTGTTGTTGTTGTTGTTGTTAATGCTTAGAAAGACAGACAAATTCCTGAGTTCAGGGTATACCTGGGAAAGAGGTTAAGCCCAGGTGTTGTAGAAAAGGTAGTTTCAGGACAGGGTCCTATTCAGCTAGTTTATTGTCTGTGCTCAACAGAAGCAGGCAGATTTCTGAATTCATTGGCAGTGTTAAAAGAAAATGTGTTCTTGCTGTCTCTTAAAAATTCTAAGAAACATGGGGCTGGGTCAGAAGATGATGTTTCATAGTATAATCAAAAGAGAATCTGGATAAATGACTAGAAAAATATGTAAAATAAAAGAGTAGGTTTGTGATCTGCAGGAGATGAGGAATACAGAGAATTTTTTAGAATAGCAAGGGAGAACTTTCTCAAGCAGAACATAAAGAAAGAGATGTTTGGAAATCTCCAGAAAAAGCAAATCAGAGAAAAAGAGCAGAGCAGAGAGAAAGCAGGCTGGAAAGCTGTCCTTAGCTCAGCATAGATGGTCAGCTTTACCCTAAGATTTGATTTGGAGGTCTTTGTTTATACTGCTCCTAGACAGTCCTTCTTCAGAGCCTCTCTGCAACAGAGGCTAGTACTTGCTGGGCTGAAGTCATACTAATATGCTGAGCATCTCCCTTGGAGGCATAGAACCAGAAGTATCAATTATAAGTTTCTTTCTTTGTCTCACAAGGTAATTAATGGCAGATTCTGTCCATTCATTTTTGAGTGGGTTGAGTAGCTAGTCAAAAATCTCAAAATGTTCAATTCCGAGTGGTTGACAGGAGTATAAGCTTGTTTTGCAATTTGACTCACTGCTTAGATAAATTCAAAATAAATAAAAAAATGAAAAAGATAAAGTAAAGTAAAATAAAATAGGTTCTTTCCCCCAAGTTGGCCTCCAAGTTGCTATATGATCTTGGACAACATTCAAATTCTGATCCTGCCTTAGAGTATTTTAGTCATGTACCATAATGCTATAGTTGTATAGTGATGGGATTAAGCTCAGAGTTTAGGAAATGCTAGGCAAGCACTGTATCAACCAACTGAACCTTTGTCTCTTGATAGAGATTCTCTAAACTCCTTTCAGACAATGAAGACATTATCTAGTAGAAATATCTATAAGGAAATACAATGTTACTATTGCACATGGAACACTAGGCATATGACCAAGATATCAGAATCCCACAAAAGAGGAAAGAAAACTCAAGGAAGTAACAGGTTCTGGACCTGGGAAAGAACAAGAATACTGGCTTAACATAGATATCAGAAGTATGAAGTAAGTCACAACATGTAAAATTGCCACTATTAGCTGAGACCAGAAAAAATCTCCTTAGACAGCTAGAAAAAACAGTTACTTGGGATTTGAAATGAGGCACCATATCTTGTTGTTAATCTTTCCCTTTATTGGCATATACATTTTCGAACCCACTTTAATTTATTTGAACCCTTCAGGATATATATTAGAAAAATAAATGCAATCAATCCAAACATACAGATGTTATATAATAAAAGCTGGTTGTGAAAACCTAATGATATGCAATTTTTTAATAAGCAGCAGCTAACCATTATAAATCACAGGTTGAATAGAGAGAAAGACATGTAATTCCCATTAATTGCCTTGAAGTTAGGTGAAAACAGGGACTTGCATTGAAGACCTTAGTAATTTTTCTAAATAGCATTACTGTTTGGTGCTTTTTCTAAATAAACTACCATCCAGGTACCAATTCTTTAGACAACTATGAAAGGAGAGCCACTTGTCATCATCAGAAAATAAACAAACAAAAAACCAAACAAACAAACAAACAACTTTAAGAGGATAGCCAGAAAATTCAGTCAGCAAAAAAAAAAAAATCCTTACCACAAAAAATGAGGACATGAATTTGAACTCCTAGAAGTTAAATACAATGCTCAGTGCTGGGGCCTGTGTCTGTAATGCAAGCACTATGGAGTCCGATACAGGAGAATCTCTGATGCTTACTAGTCAGCTAGTCTAGGCAAATCAGTATGGTCCTGGTACAGAGTGACATTCTGACCCAATAATTAATGTAGACAGCTACTGAGGAAGTTTCTCTCCATTGACATTGGCTTGTGTATGCACATGCACAAACATACACACCTATGTACATTTGTAAAGTCTTGATAATAAATATCAATAAATAGGGAAAACAGTTGTCTTTGAATACCCAGGACTTGATGATATTAGTTTAGGTTGGTTAGTCCTCATATTTATGGTAATTTAAAAGATTATTGCTCAGTTTTCAAAATTTAAACTTTTGGCTAAATGAAAGTGCTACCCATGGCTAAATCTTTGCTTTTGTATTATTCATGGTAGTGTAAGTTTTGGTCTTTGGGTATTTATGTGATATCAGAGTTAGATATATTGCTATAACCATGGAAACCCTACTTTCTCATGCATTTTCTAAAGGTGATTTATAAATATATATATATATATATATATATATATATATATATATATA
>NW_018394148.1:133566-182384 GCF_900095145.1 Mus pahari
GGGTCGCCAATGGAGGAGCTAGAGAAAGTACCCAAGGACCTTAAGGGGGCTGCAACCCTGTAGGTGGAACAACAATAAAATAGTAAGTGTGTTGTTTATTAAAAAAAAAAAAAAAGAATTTACTTAGCTATAAGAATATGAGGGCAATGGGCTGGGAAGATAGGAAGATAGTAAAAGCACAGGTAAGTATTTGACATAAAAGATTAAGGACTTGAGTTTAAAACCCAGAAACTAAGTGAACATCTGTAATCCTGGCCTTTTTACAGTTCTGATCAGAGAAATAGAGATTCTTGGAAGTTAATGGACCAGTTATCATGGCATACTCAGGTGATGACAACAGGGAGACCCTGTGGTAACAGAATAGAAGGTGAAAATCAGCATTTAAGAATGTTCTTCAACTTTCACACTCTTTCTGTTTGGTGCATGCATTCATACATACACACATACATATCCATAAACATACCAGACAAACATATACATACACTTATATACAACACACACATAAATATACCAACACATACCACACAGATACAAGTACACACATGCTCACATGTGCACACATGTATACATACACATACACAAAATGTGTAACAAACAGAAATAAGTACACTCTTTTGTCAATGGAGTTACGATCGGATTCTATATGGTTAAATCATGATTTTTTTCTCATTAATAACCTCGTGTATAAATAAGCTTATTGTGATGAACTGAAATTGTTCCTCATAAACTCATGGGCACTCGAAATCTCAAAATAAGACCTTTCTTGGAAACAGCTTGTTTGATGTTCTATCCTCACCTTTAAATAAGGTGACTTGCATTTTTATCAAGAGTAGAGTAGAGGTTGGGCTGGGAAATGCTATGTAAATGAGTTCTGGAAGATCTGAGTTCCATCCTCAGAACACAAGCAAATGATGCTTTGTTTGGTGCTGTGCACTTGCAATTCCAGTGATGGAGACGCAAAAACAAGTGGATCTCTACAACTTACTAGCCACCCACCTTACCCTAAAGATGACCAAAGAAGAGGTTTTTGTCTCAACAAACCTTGTCAAGGGTAGACAACATTTAAAGCATCATGGCCAAGATTTATCTCTGGGCTCCACATATGCTGCTGTATTGACACATACCTACAAGAGGATGGAAAAAATGTGCATGAAGTGAGTAGTAGATAAAATGAGGCAGGAACTGGTTTGATGCATTTGGAGGCAACAAAACTGGAAGGACATAAAGAAAAATACTCCACTGGAACTTTCAGAGAACATACAGCCCTATATTAATTTAATATATGTAGTTCTGATTTCTAGAATTATGAAATATTCATTTATAATGAGCTATTAGTGTTCGTTGACCACGCCAATAATCTAATGTACCTATTTACCTATTGTTTTCTGCTATAAACCTCATATAACTTGGACTTCTTCTACAGAAGACAGGTCATTGTTCACTGAACAACATGTCCAGCCTACATATCAAAGCAATGTCAAGTACAATTGTACTCAAAAAAAAAAAAGCATCTGATCCCTGGTATCCACATACACAGCTTCACATATGCATGCATTTGCTTAAACACTAACTTGCCCAACACAAGAATAACTCATCTCCTTAAAGTCACTAGATATGATGGACTTACTACTGCAAAATTGCTTTGAATCATGTATCACCTCCCTATAAAGAGTTCTATCTCATGGTAACACCATCGTTGGAACTCATCATCAACTTCCATGTGTCTCTCAATATTCATCTCCATCACTGGAAACTTTCAGTTTTGGATACATGATTCAATTGCAGTCAGCTATACTTGTCCTGATTCAGTTACTTAAAGTAGAATTGTTTTCTTACATGTGTGGGCCCCTTTCATTGGTTTCAAACATTACTTAGGGTTGAAACATTACTTCTGACATATTATATAATCTCTCCCAATGTTAGTAGGTGAGAAGATCTTATGCATGAAACTACACAGGGTAATTTTGGTTAAGAGACCAGCTTTATCTTGCTTCTATATCTCTAATTTGTGCCCTACATAGCAAATATCTGATAAAAATTTGCTGAATATTTGGCTTGGATGCCTCATTCCTCAGTGAAACAACTGAAATGTTTCCTAAATGACTTTGACATCATTATAAATTTGGCTTGAAAGGTGTTCAACTATTGTATTTGTTGGGATTATCTCTGCCTCACAGCTCATTACGCTTGTCCTCACAAACTAAAATGTCCATAGGAACAGCAAAATGTGGGACATGACCTAAGTAAATAGCCCAGCATGAAGGAAATACAGCAATCAGCATCATATGACAGCTCTTTTGGTTGACTAAAGATGTGCGGGATTGAATAAACTTGACAAGAATGACCATCAGAGTGCTAGTTGTAAACACTCTCAACTCTAAGAGCATAATGCACACTATAATAGAAAATATATTGGGAAAATATAGATAACCCCATGGGTAACATGCTTATGGCACTCATGTGAGTACCTGAACGTAATAACCAGAACCAACATAAAAATCAAGTATTATATACATGCTTAGAGTCTCAGCATGGGAATACGAGGACACCAGGATCTTTGGGGTTTCCTCTCCAGTCACCCTACTCCAATAATGAGTCATGCTTCCCAGTGAAAGTCTGTCTCAAAAAATGGCATCCAAGGTTAACTGGTAACCCTCATACTTGTACACACACATACATATTAACCCCCACATACATGCAGCAGCACCACCTCACACACACACACACAAAAAGAGAATATTTGGATGTGACTAGGAGATCTTCACTTTAAAAGTGAATCAGAGTGCTGGTCATGGTGGCACATGCCTTTAATCCCAGCACTCAGAAGGCAGAGGTGGGCAGATTTCTGAGTTCGAGGCCAGGCTGGTCTACAAAGTGAGGTCCAGGACAGCCAGGGCTCTACAGAGAAACCCTGCCTCAAAAAAACAAAAAAAAAAGGGGGGGGGGAATCAGAGCTGATTTGAAGTTAGAAAAAAAAAAGCTATGTGAATGTTAGACGCAAAGCATACAGGGAATATCTGCGGGGCTGTGGGGGCTAAGTGGGGAGTAGCTGGAGCAAAGGATGACCTTCTGGTAGGAGGTTAGACCTGGTTCATTAGGAGAAACCCCATCCCATCATTCAAGCACAGTGGGCCTTTATGATCAGAGATAGTCTATGGTTTTAGAGCTTTATTGTAGAAAGGCAGGGAGAAAGGAAGAAGGTAGAAAGCAAGGCTGGCCATGGCCACCAGGAGAAAGGGGGAAAGGGAGAGAGAGAAGGAGGGTTAGAGAGTAAGAAAGATGAGCACTTAAGAGAGCAAGGGGGGGCCAAGCAGCCCCATAACTGTGGGGAAAAGCATACCTGGCTACAGTCAGGTAACTGTGGTTGTGGAGTCTTGCCAGAATGCCAGAAGCTTGGGACATTGTCTGGATGACTGAGTCACAGAATTATAGACAGGCATCTGATTCTGGGAACATGGCTCACCTTTCCGTCCCTTGTAGATTCCTCTACTGGGTCACTGGAGCAAGCCCCATTCAACCAAAATAGGTTGCCTATCATAGTTCCACAAATCTGCAATGGGGACCTATTTTCATGATAATGCAATGCTGACATATCAGCCACATGTGAGTTTTAAGATGAGGTAGGAATGGATGGTAAAGGAAAATAACAGTAGTTTGGTGAGATGTGGTCAGTAAACTGCTTGCCTTGCAAGCATGAAGTCCTAAGATTGGCCGTCAGAGTCATCATACCAAAGGCACACATGGTGGTGCTACCATGTTATCGCAGAGCTATACAGGTATTGTCATTTCAAGGCTGTCCCTGCAAATCCTGGCCAGCACTGTCTAGTAAAAAAAGCTCCATGTCAGTGAGACACACAAATAAGAATGGGTCATAAATCCCTACAATGAGATGCGGATAATATGTAACACTGTATGGCATAAACTAGTTAATGTTAAAAAATAATCCCACCATCTCTGAGACATCAAGGCCAATCTTGCACAAGCTGTAGTTACCCTTCAGTTCTGATGTGTGAGTATATATTATACAACTTTACCAAATGTGCTAAAGTTTCCCCAACAGTCATACATGTGCATGCATGCACACACACACACACACACACACACACACACAGATCAACTTTTCTGTATGACCCTTCTTGCCTACAAAATTAGCCCCACCTGGATGACTTTTACTCTACCAAGTTTAGCTGCCAGCACTTAAAACAACCTTGGCTGCTTTGAAACACAGCTTTTGTATGATGACCCTTAAGAAGAACTTCTTCAAAGACTTCACGTGATTGATGCTGTTCTCTTCTTAGTCACTGCTAATGAGCACCAGTTGTCCCAGTAATGCAAAGGTTTCACTTTAGAAGTGCTGCTCTCTTTTTAATCACAGTTAATTCTTCAGATAGCTGATTCATATCACAGATTCTTAATTCAAAGTAGAAAAAAATTAGATATTTTAAGGAATTTCCCTCTAACACTTCACAAGTTAGCCTTCACCTTCTTCATTGTTCTTAACACCTTTATCTTCTAGGATCCCACAAAACAGCTTACTAAGCTTTAAAAACCCAAGGGCTAATCCCACTCAAAGTTCCAAAGACCTTCTGTAATCCTTGCCAAAACACATGGTCAGGTCTGTCACAGGTATACTACACTCCTAGTACCAATCTCTGTCTTAGTGAGGATTTCCTTGACTGTGTTGTAACACCATTACCAAAAAGTAAAACAAAACATAAACAAAAAACAAACAAAAGCAAACAAAACAACTTGGAGAGGAATGGGTTTAATTTCTTTACACTTCCAGGCACAGTCTACCACTGAGAGAATCAGGGAAAGGACTCAAGCAGGGCAGGAACCTGGAGTCAGGAATGGATAAAGAGGCCATAGACAAGCGCTGCATACATAGCATGCTCAGATTGCTTTCTTGTAGAACCCAAGGCCACCTACCTAGGGCTCTCCCCACTGAAAATGGACTGAGCTTTTCCATCAATAACTAATTTTAAGAATGTCCTAAATGTAATCATGGACAGACATGTCTGAATATCTAAATACTTCCATGAGGCAATATCTGGTGTGATGATGCATCAGTTTCTCTCACTGAGTAAATTTGCTTTGTGATAAAAAGCTACATGGTAAGTCAGTAGCATAGAGCTCATATAGGTACCATTGTCACTGAGAGTTTTAAGAGTTGGTGCTTGGCTTGATCACCAATCACAATTCAGGCACATATTCCTTCCTTAAAGGCCAACTCAACACACAGATTCATAATTAAAGCAGAAATAATATTTCTTGGATTTATTTATTATTTATTATTGTTCAAAAATTTCATACACTTATGATAGTGTTATGTTTATGTTCTCTCCACTATCTTTCATCCATCCTTATGAATCTCCTATCATCCCTATTACTTCCTTTCCTCAGTCATAACTTTTAGTATTGTTTTTTGAATCATTTAATTTAACCAAGATTCTCTATGTGACCACTGGATTGGAAATGCCCAGGGGAGGAGTCATATCTGTGTATATAACTTTCCCAGCTTCCTAAATTTATAAGTAGCACATACTTCAGCTGTAGGGAGTAAGGTCCCCTAGTTTCCATTCTTGAGTTTTGATGGACTCATGTTTTAACGACACAGTGCAGACATTTACAAATGCTAAGTTTATGACTGCAGTGGACATGTCTTGTCCAAAACATAACATGCTGCAGCACTTTCCCTGTCTAATGTCTCTTAATGTCTTTTTAATGTGTCCTTTACTCTTTATGGTATATCAAGCACAGCTAGATAAACAGGATGTAAGGAAAACAGTCCATGCTTCAAAGATATGGATGCTTAAGGGTAGGAGGCAAAATGCCACAAATACATGGTGACTCACTGACTATTGCTGGGAGTATGGAACCATGAAAACATCAACTGCAATTACTATATTCCTACTTATCACATGCAAGGGTTCACAGCCTCCAAAAGGACACATATTGCAAGAATGTTTATTAGATTGGTTTCAATAATAGCAGTTGGATATTCTAATAATAAGGACTTCACATTGGGAAAACTGAGAACCAGCAAAGTGTTTAGTCCTGAAGGCTGGATATCTCAGAAGTCTCAATTGGGTGTTGAAAACATGGGACTCTGGCTGAAGTTAAATTTCACCTTCAGTTAAAAAAAAATTTAAAAAGGGGTTGGCAGCCCTTAGAATGATTAATGCTTGGCACTGTAATGCATAAAATCTCATTTTCTTCAGTGCATTTGTCAAGATCTTTCCAGGCCTGTGACTCATGTAGGAGAAGTTGTTGTCCCTTAGACACCTTAGCAAAAGAGAGCTCTTACTGAAACTTTCTCTTCACAGGCGTTAGTCCTGTCACCTTTGACTGATGTTCTCTGCTTTTTCCTTTAACTCCTGCACTGTGATGCTTGGGTCTTCATGCCCAGGAGAAATGAAGCCATAAAACTCAGACCCTCCAGTCAATTAGGAGGCATCTGACAAGTTCGGCTTTGTCTTTTGTGACTTATCCTGGGGATGTTGAAAAGACTGCATCTTGTTCTGTTTCACAAACACATACACCCAGAGGGTAATAATGCCATGTACTTTTGCTGGTTTAAGCATAATATGGATTTATTACACAGAAAAAATAGATTTGAGTTTTTTTTTTTTAAATCATGCTAAGAAGCTTCAAAATTATTTATATTCCTCATTATTATTAGGAAGCAGGCCTTTTCTGATATTTCCCTCTAGTGTTTTATGGTAAGGTTCCATTAAAACTTCATAATTTTAAAGCATCAACTGGTCTTGCATAGAAGATCCATACAGCATGGGAAAGTATGAGGGCTGACTAATCATCCCTTGCCATCTGTATTAGGTAAGGCTCTCTAGAGCAATGGCACCGATAGAGTGAATACCTAGGACAGGGAATTCATCAAATTGCCTTACCTGATACCAACTGTGTAATTTAATGATGGCCATTTGTAGGCTGGAAAGATTGAAAACCAAGTATTTGCTCTGTCTGCAAGTCTTGATGCTGCAGCAGTCCTAGTATGCTGCTAGGGGCCTCCAGGACTCTTGATAAATGACTGGTTCTCAGAGGAAACCTGCAGCAGATAGACTTGCATGTTACTGGAGCAGGGCAGCAGATGCCTCAGCATGAGAAGGATGCACTTGCCCGCAGGCAATGAAGTCACAAAGGCAGCAGTTGCAGTTTTTCTCTGAGCCCCCTTATATTTTGTTTTTCATAAAGTTGCTGCATACTTGGAGAAAGGACTTGTCTCCTTAGTTGATAATTCCAGAATGTACCTTCACAGACTCACCCAGTAGCACATCAATTAGTTGCTAGGCAACACAAACCACATTATCTGAGAAGAATAATTGAAGAAAGAGGAAAACTGAGTGCTGAAGAAAGTGGATACTTCAAAGCACTTTGGGAAAAAAAACTGACTAGAATTTACTGTATGATCATTTTAATACCCAATATATCCAAATCCTCATCTTCAGTGTCATGGTGATTAATACCCACTCTTAAAGTAATTCTCCTTGTAGACAAGAAATCCTTTAAATATTCTTCTATGTCCAAGAACTGAATGAGTGGTAGCAGAAATATTAAGGCTCCTAGTGTTCTATGGGGCATAGCCCTTCTGCCATAAAACTTATGATATTACTCTAGGTCAAAGACCTGCATTGTTTATACAGCATGAGTATCCATGGAGAAATATATATTTTTTCTAATACACAGCCTTGGGTAAACATAAACTGTTCTGTTTATAAGATTATGTTAAAACCTTGGTGAATTTGGGAGAAAATGTTCCCAGTCAGCAAACTCTTTTCAAGAAGAAAAAGCGGAAAGCCTATGAGCAGAGTGAAAACAATGTAACCTTGTTTCTCTTGAATAGCTAACTCACACTCAGAGACAGAGCTCTATCTTGAGGGATATGGGCTCGGTGCCCATAGAGAGACAATATGAAGCATGCATGAGAAGCTGCCATCTGTTTGAAGATCAGGATGATCAGCTCTTCAGAGCAGGTTTCCAGCAAAATGAGACACATTTAGAAGGGTAAGTTCCTAATAAAAATGAGCACTGCTTTTGCTTTGAAATTGTTTGTTACCCAGGGGAAGGGGATTGTTAGGACAGGAAGACTGGAGTGGGTGGGAGGGGGAGCACCCTCATAGAGGCAGTGGGAGTGGGGATGGGATGGGGGTTTCCAAAGGAGATACCTAGAAAGGGGTAAACATTCGAAATGTAAATAAAGAAAATATTGGATTAAAAAAAAATGACTGATTTACTACAGTGGATACCTGGTCTGTTGGGGAATCATTTCAAAGGCACACAATAAGAGATTTTTAGCAAGCCATCCTCCAAAATCATTTGGGTCTCCTACTGCCCTCAAGAAGGCCTCTGCAAACCGAGCCTGGCTTTTTACTTTGGGATCTCCTTGAATTGGGATGTCAGAGTGCCCTGGTCCATTTATCTGCTGGTTGTGCTTAAGCTAAGACATTCAGTGACCTGCTGCTGTCCCTGTAGAGCTCACAGTGAATGATAGGAGCTCTGGGTTGCTCCCCTATTCAGTCAACAGGAAATAGATGTCAAGATAAACACTCCTGGGAAGGATTTTTCTTGCCTGTTCTCAGAAAACAAAATGTGCAAAGAGAGTGAGGTCTCTGTACACTGACCCAGAAAGCAAATGTAAGTTGTACAAAAGTGAGCTGTGTCTTACAGAAGATGAGATGGCTGTAAAATTGAACTTGACTGGAAGATACCTGTTTATTCCAGTCACTACCCAAACTGACAACATGCTCAAAAGCAGAAATAAAGTATCTTTTAAGACATGAATGACAAGAAAAGGCCTCATATCATTGTTTCCTCTATATATTTATTTTCATTTTTTTGGTTATCTTATTTATTTACATTTCAAATGTTATCCCCCTTCCCATTTTTTCCTCCACAAATGCCCTATTCCCTCCTCCCTCCCACTTCTTCTATAAGGGTGCTCCCCCACCCACCCACCCTCACCTGCCTCATCGCCCTTCGGTTCCCTTATCCTGGCTCATGAAGCTTCTCCAGAACTAAGGAACTGCCCTCCCAGTGATGCCAAATAATTCTCTGCTACATATCCATCTGGTGCCATGAGTACCCGGTGTACTCTGCAGTTGTTGGTCCAGTCCTTGAGAGCTATGGGGGGAGGTAGGAGTCTGGTTGGATGATATTGTTTTTCTTCCTATGAAGCTTCCTCTATTTAAATAAGTCAAAATAGCAAGTCAGAGAGAGGTTAGACCAACAGGAACACTTGAGTCTAGTGGAAATCCAGGAGAGAGGGAGAGAGAGAGAGAGAGAGAGAGAGAGAGAGAGAGAGAGAGAGAGAGAGAGGTGGTGTGTGTGTACATGTGCATATGCACAGTCAGTTGTGTGTGGTTGATTTTGAATTCATTCGTGGATGTGTGTAGCAATCCTAGACTGGCATCAAATATCTACTTTTATCAGTCTACCTTTTACACAGAATCAGGGTCTCTGTTTGTATCCAGAGTTCTCTGTAGCTAATTTGACTAGTCCACTTGTGGTGGTGTTGCCTTGCTTTTGCCTCCTACATAGTAGGATTACAGATAGGCCACCATATCCACCATGCTTTTCCCTGTGTTCTTGTGATCCAAACTATGATTTAGGTATCTCTATGGCAAGGACTTTACCTCATAAGCCATCACTCAAGTCTTGAATCCTGCATAACAATGAGGATACATTTTCTGTTTACTCAGATCCTGTCTATAGGTTCTACTGGGTACAGATTAGAACAAGAATCAGAAAAGTTCTCAAGCTTACAAATGACCTGGCGTTAACAGTAAGTTCCCTCTACATAATTTCCGCAATCTGATATTAGATCATCTTATAGTGACACTGTTTATGAATGGCAATTCTCAGATTACAGACTCACATGTCTCTTGCGAGAGACAACCCAGATGAGTGTCTCTGTTTCTGTATTATTTATTTTCTTGTTACTACAAGAAAATATCTGTCTACTAAAACTTTGCTGTGGCTTAAAGTTTAGAGTATAGTCCTTTATGGTAGGAAAGGCATGAAAGTAGTAGTAGTAGACTAGTCACATTTTATCTGTAGTCAGGAGTCGAAAGAGCTGAACTCTGCTGTATGGTGTCTTCAAAATTTAGGGTGAATATTTCTTTCTCCATTAACCCAATCTAGAAGCTACCTGATAAACATGACAGAGGTTTGTCGAGATCCAGTCAAATTGATAAGAAGATGAAATATCACATTACTAATTTCATAAACACGTGTAAGTACCATGTTCTAGTAAGCCTATCTAATTTGTACAAGTTTTAAAGGAGGATGGTTAGAGTGTTTATTGTGTGTTTGATTTGGAAACTATTGTGTAGGTAAATTTGATGAAATTGGTTATATCCAATGTTTTATGGCTAAAATATCAAGACAGAAAATAAAAGTGTCCAGATGAATTACCATATTCCCATTTGAATATTTATTTTAATGATCCCATCAAATGGTTCTATGAAAGGGGCAAGTTGCTCTTCCTCCTTTTCCATTCTCTCACTATTATAATAAACATATAATTAACATATTAATACATCAAGATCTATATCTCTGCTTAGATTTTTTGATACCAGAATAGCACCATTTTTCTTCTGGATGGGTACTCAGATGGGATTATTTCCACAGTCATCAAATCTATCAGATCTGGATGATAAAAGAGATATCTGCATTACTGACAAATGTATATGACCAATGACTTGTCACCTGTGCTACTGCCCACATGAAATTATTGAGTATTATGATCCCCAAATCCTTGGATTTCACTCCCACAGAAATTCCAATGAAGATGGAAATGGTAATAGACTGAATGAACTAGGACTATATTATAAAGGAAGTGATACTTACATGTATATCTAACAACGTAAAGTTAGAGCAGAAGATAATAGATTTCACAAGAGAATAAACACGTACACTGTGAGGAAGGACATATTGGACCTTCTGGAAAGCAAATTAAGGATCAGACACTTACCAAGGCACCTGTAGATGTGAAATGTGATAAACCAGGAAAAGAAAGTCTGAGACAGAGATGTAACCCGGTGTTGTAGTATTCTTTCTGTTGTTATGATTAAAAACCTGCCCAAAGGAGGAAGGACAGGGTTTATTTTGCTTTCAGGGTAATGTTCATCTTTGACATAAGTTTAGGAACTTCTATCTGAAACCTGTAGGCAAGAACTGAAGCAGAAACCATGGAGGAAAGCTGCTTACTGGCATGCTTGTTCCATCCTCTGCTTAGGCATTTTTCTTATATATTCCAGGTTCATATGCTCAGGAGCTGGCAAGACCAATGTTAGGTTATGTGCTATCATATCAGTTATCAATTTTAAAAATTCCCCACAGATATGCCAAGGAGTTAATCTGATGGAGGAAATTCAGTTAAGATTGATTCTTCCTAAATGTTAACTGGACAACCAATCCAAGACTAGTAGTAGTACATGGTAAATATAGGGCATAAGAAATATACCACTTAACTCCATGCAAGACTTCAAAGAAATCAAATGAGGTGTAGTCCAAGAACTGTAACAAGGATACATTTGATGATAAGTTTGCTCTTTTAAGTAACCTTTCGAGTGAAAATGTACACAGCTTTAGGGGCTGGAGAGGTTGTTCTGTTTGCAGAGTCTTTCCCTTTTAATTCTGAGAACCTAATGTTGGTTCTAAAACAATCATATGAAAATGAATGAATGAATGCAGTGGCAGGTACAGCAGTTTTATACAGTTCCAGTTCTGGGAAAGTAGAGGGAGCAGGAACTCTAAAGCTTGCCTAGCGGAAAGCATAAGCTTTATGTTCTGAGATACCTCATCTCAAAAAATAAGAGAGAACAGATTTTGCCCTCCATTCATATACACATTTAGTTCCTCCTATGCATACATACATCCACACATAGTTACCTGTGTACACATATCTCATATATGCATCCATTCACCTGCATAAGCATGTATATGCTCACTTATCATACACAAAAGTAGAATCTTTTATTTTTCTTCGTTTTTACAGTTAATTTTATACATTCTTTTTGAGAAATAGTTTTGTACTAGAGAAATTCTTATCTGTAGCTTTTAATAGTGTATATTGACTACATAGACCCTTTTTTTGTCATCTACATTTGAGACACCACAATTTATAGCTATCGTCGAAAATTAGGCAGGCACAGAGCTTATTTCTAAAACGTCTTTAGTTTTGCCAATCCCTGATCTGGACTTACAGTTTTCATTTATTTTCTTTAGTTCAGGTAAGATTGATTCCTTTGGCTTATGAAAGAGCTAATTTTCTGGCACTCAACTCTACTTTTAAATATGTTATGAAAGTAGATTGAAATGGCTCTTGATTAGTACTAGTTGGAATATAGATATAGTTATACAGTTAGATTAGATATAGATATATAGAAATATAGATATGGATATGGACACAGACATGGACATAGACATAGACATAGACATACACATAGACATACACATAGACATAGATATAGATATAATCTCCCAGATACTCACCAAGAGAATGCTTACAGAATAGTAGCCAGAGAAGCCATCTGAACTCTCCATCATCTCTTTAAAAGAAGTCAGAGAAAAATCAGAGAGAGTGCTTCATTGAGAACTCATTAAGAGTCAAACTAATATAAGCCTAGCTTTGCAATTGCACAAATAGTTAAAGATGATTTAAAATTCAATAAATTTTAATACAGTTTCTTGAACATTCTTTGAACATGTGTTAGTTAATTGCTTCAGGTGGCTCGTCTTGTTTCCTATTCTTTAAACTTACATAACAATATATACATTAGAGGAATGTTGGAATGATTAAATAATGCACTGTGTGATGTGTAACAATGATGCTCAACTTCATGAGATACATAAGCACCTAAGAGACAAACCTCTGGATAAATCTATGAGGAAACTTGGAGACCTGGGTAACTGAGGTAAAAAAGACCCATTCAAAATGTGATTGATACCATCCCGTGGCCTCAGGTACTGACTGTATTGTAATGATTAATGTTATTACTATAATGATGAATTTGAAACATGACAGCAAAGACTGTTCTGTTCTTCTATAATTTTATCCAGAATCTAAGTTCTTGAGCTTGTTTCATAATGGAAATTCTTACACACTACACTTGTTAGTTAGCTCTATAGCCTTAAAATAGTCATTTGAATGTTTTATTCTTATTTTTATTTCTCTCTATTTTATTAGATATTTTCTTCATTTACATTTCAAATGCTATCCAAAAAGTCCCCTATCCCCTCCCCCCACCCTGCTCTCCTACCCACCCACTCCCACTTGTTGCCCCTGGCATTCCCTTGTACTGGGATGTATATAGAGTTTGCTAGACCAAGGGACCTCTCTTCCAAATGATGGCCAACTAGGCCATCTTCTGCTATGTATGCAGCTAGAGACATGAGCTCTGGGGGTACTGATTAGTTCATGTTGTTGTTCCACATTTAGGGTTGCAGACCCCTTCAATTCCTTGGGTATTTTCTCTAGTTCCTCCATTGTGGGCCCTGTGTCCCATCCTATAGATGACTGTGAGCATCCACTTCTGTATTTGCCAGGCACTGGCAAAGCCTCATAGGAGACAGCAATATCAGGATCCTTTCACAAATTCTTGTTGGCATATGCAATAGTGTCTACATTTGATGGCTGATTATGGTATGGACACCCAGGTGGGGCAGTCTCTGAGTGTTCCATCCTTTTTTCTTAGCTCCAAAATTTGTCTCTGCAACTCCTTCCATGTATATTTTATTCCCTATTCTAGGGAGGAATGAAGTATCCATGTATTGGTCTTCCTTCTTGATTTTCTTGAGTTTTAGAAATTGTGTCTTGGGTGTTCTAGGTTTCTGGGCTAATATGCACTTATCAGTGAGTGCATATCAAGTGAATTCTTTGGAACATCTTCTGGGTATTGCTGGATCTACCATTAATACTATGTCCAGCTTTCTGACGAACCACCAGACTGATTTTCAAAGTGGTTGTACAAGCTTGCAATCCCACCAGCAATGAAGGAGTTTTCTTCTTTCTCTACATCTTCACCAGCATCTGCTGTCACCTGAAGTCTGATCTTAGCCAGTCTGAATGATGTGAGGTGGAATCTCACGGTTTTTTTATTTGCATTTCCCTGATGATTAAGGATGTTGAACATTTTTTCAAGTGCTACTCAACCCTTCAGTATTCCTCAGTTGAGAATTCTTTGTTTAGCTCTGTACCCCATTTTTTAATGGGGTTATTTGAATTTCTGGATTTCAGCTTCTTGGGCTCTTTGTTTAAATTGGATATTACTGCCCTATCAGTCTTAGGATTGGTAAAAATTCTTTCCCAATCTGTTGGTGGCATTTTGTCTTATTGACAGTATCTTTGCCCTACTGAAGCTTTGCAATTTTATGAGTTCCCATTTGTCTATTCTTGACCTTACAGCACAGGCCATTGCTGTTATGTTTAGGAATTTTTACCCTGTTTGAGGCTTTTCCCCACTTTCTCCTCTATAAATTTTAGATTCTCTGGTTTTATGTTGAGTTCTTTGTTCTACTTAGACTTGAGCTCTGTACAAGGAGATAAGAATGGATCAATTCACATTCTTCTAAATGAGAAACACCAGTTGTGCCAGCACCATTTGTTGAAAATGCTATCATTTTTTCCACTGGATGGGTTTATCTCCTTGGACAAAGATCAAGTGACCTTAGGTGTGTGGGTTCATTTGTGGGTCTTCAATTCTATTCCATTGTACCTGTCTGTTGCTGTACCAGTACCATGCAGTTTTTTCACAATTGTTCTGTAGTACAGCTTGAGGTCAGGCATGGTGATTCCACCAGAGGTTCTTTTATTGTTCAGAAAAGTTTTTGCTATCCTATATTTTTTGTTATTCCAGATGAATTTCCAAATTGCCCTTTCTAACTCAGTGAAGAATTGAGTTGGAATTTTGATGGGGATTCCATTGAATCTGTAGATTGCTTTCAACAGGATAGCCGTTTTGACTATATTAATCCTGCCAATCCATGAACATGGGAGATCTTTCTATCTTCTGATATTTTCTTCAATTTCTTTCTTCAGAGACTTGAAGTTCTTGTCATACAGATCCTTCACTTCCTTAGAGTCACACCAAGGTATTTTATATTATTTGTGACTATTGTGAAGGGTGTTGTTTCCCTAGTTTCTCTCTCAGCCTGTTTATCCTTTGTGTAGAGAAAGGCCACTGATTTGTTTGAGTTAATTTTATATCCAGCTACTGCACTGAACCTGTTTATTAGGTTTAGGAGTTCTCTGATGGAATTTTTAGGATCACTTATATATCATCTTCAAATAGTGATATTTTGACTTTTTCCTTTCCAATTTATATCCACTTGATCTCCTTTTGTTGTTGACTTACTCTGAGTAGAGATTCAAGTACTATATTGAATAGGTAGCAAGAAAGTGGGCAGCCTTGTCTAGTCCCTGATTTTAGTGGGATTGACTTCAGCTTCGCTCAATTGACTTGGATTTTGGCTACTGATTTGCTGTATATTGCTATCATTATGTTTAGGTATGAGCCTTGAATTCCTGATCTTTCCGTGACTTCTATCATGATGGGATGTTGGATTTTGTCACATGTTTACTCAGAATCTAACAAGATTATCATGTGTTTATTTTTCCCTTGAGTTTATTTATATAGTGGTTTACATTGATGGATTTCCATACATTAAACCATCCCTGCATCCCTGGAATGAAGCCTACTTGTTCATGATGGATGATCGTTTTGATGTGTTCTTGGATTCAGTTTGCGAGGATTTTATTGAGTATTTTTACATCGATATTCAAAGGGAATTTGGTCTTAAGTTGTCTTTCTTTGTTGGATCTTTGTGTGCTTTAGGTATCAGAGTAATTGTGGCTTCATAGAATGAATTGGCTAGAGGACCTTCTGTTTCTATTTTGTGTAATAGTTTGAGGAGAGTTGGAATTAGGTCTTCTTTGAAGGTCTGATAGAACTCTGCACTAAATCTATCTGGTCCTGGGCTTTTTTTTTTTTTTTTTTTTGGTAGGGAGACTATTAATGACTGCTTCAATTTCTTTAGGGGAAATGGCACTGTTAAGATCATTAATATGATCCTGATTTAACTTTGGTACCTGGTATTTGTCTAGGAAGTTGCCCATTTAATCCAGGTTTTCCTGTTTTGTTGAGTATAGCCTTTTTTAGTAGGATCTGATGTTTTTTGATTTAAACAGGATCTGTTCTTGTGTCTCCTTTTTCATTTTTTATTTTGCTAATTATGATACTGTCCCTGTGCCCTCTAATTAGTCTGGCTAAGGGTTTATTTATCTTGTTGATTTTGTCAAAGAACCAGCTCCTGGTTTGGTTGATTCTTTGAATAGTTCTTTTTGTTTCTACTTGGTTGATTTCAGCCCTAAGTTTGATTATTTCCTCCCATCTACTCCTCTTGGGTGTATTTGCTTCCTTTCGTTCTAGAGCTTCTAGGTGTGCTGTCATGCTAGTGTATGCTCTCTCTAGTTTCTTTTTGGAGGCATTCAGGGATATGAGTTTTCCTCTTAGGACTGCTTTCCTTGTGTCCCAAAGTTTGGGTATGTTGTGGCTTCATTTTCATTAAACTTTAAAAAGTCTTTAACTTCTTTCTTTATTCTTCCTTGACCAGAGTATTATTGAGTAGAGTGTTGTTCAGTTTCCACATGAATGTTGGCTTTCTATTATTTATGCTGTTAAAGAATATCAGTCTTAGTCCATGGTGATCTGATAGGATGTATGGGATAATTTCAAAATTTTTGTGTATGTTGAGGCCTGTTTTGTGACTGAATATATGGTCAAATTTGGAGAAGGTACCATGAGGTGCTGACAAGAAGGTATATCGTTTTGTTTTAGGAAAAAAATGTTATGTAGATATTTGTTAAATCCATTTGTTTCATAACTTCTGTTGGTGTCCATGTGTCTCTGTTTAGTTTCTGTTTCCAGGATCCATTGGTGAGAGTGGGGTGTTGAAGTCTCCCTCTATTATTTTGTAAGGTGCAATGCGTGCTTTGAGCTTTACTAAAATTTCTTTAATGAATTTGACTGCCCATGCATTTGGAGCATAGATATTTAGCATTTAGAGTTCATCTTGGTAGATTTTTACGTTTGATGAGTATGAAGTACCCCTCCCTGTCTTTTTTTATAACTTTGGGTTGGAAATCAATTTTATACAATATTAGACTGGCTACTCCAGCTTGTTTCTTCAGAACATTTGCTTGGAAAATTACTTTCCAGTCTTTTACTTTGAGGTACTGTCTGTCTTTATCCCTGATGTGAGTTTCCTGTAAGCAGCAAAATGTTGGGTCCTGTTTGTTTAGCCAGTCTGTTAGTCTTTTTATCCGGGATTCCATTGATATTAAGAGAAATCAAAGAAAAATTATTGTTGCTTCCTGTCATTTTTGTTGTTAAAGTTGGAAACCTGTTCTTGTGGCTGTCTTCTTTTAGTTTTTTTAAAGGATTACTTTCTTGCTTTTTCTAGGGTGTAGTTTCCATCTTTGTGTTGGTGTTTTCCCTTTCTTATCCTTTGAAGGGCTGGACTCATGGAAAGATATGGTGTGAATTTGGTTTTGTCATGGAATACTTTGGTTTCTCCATCTATGGTAATTGAGAGTTTTGCTGGGAATAGCAGCCTAGGCTGGCATTTGTGTTCTTTTAGTATCTGTATACTATCTGTCCAGAATCTTCTGGCTTTCATAGTCTCTGGTGAGAAGTCTGGTGTAATTCTAATAGGCCTGCCTTTATATGTTACTTCACTGTTTTCACTTACTGCTTTTAATATTCTGTTTTTATTTAGTGCATTGTTTGTTGTGATTAATATATGTCAGGAGGAATTTCTTTTCTGGTCCAGTCTATTTGGAGTTCTGATCAAAGCAAAGCCCCCACCCCCACCCCCCACCATTACCCAGTCCTATCCTCCTACTTTATTGAGAGAGTCAGAGTGGTAAAAGACACCACAAGATGATCTACAGAGCCAACAGAACCTAGGACAGAGCCAGGACAGGACCTAGACATAAATAATATGTGTGTGTGGGTGGGGGTGTGGGGGGGTGTGTGTGTGTGTAGCACATATGCAGCTTGTTCTTCATGTGGATTCCCTACAATTGGAATATGTGCTCTCTCTGACTCTGACTCTGTTGCCTGCCTTTGGTTCCCTTTTCCCTAGCTGAGCTGCCATGTCTGGTCTCAGTGGGAAAGGATGCACATAGTAAATATTTAAATTATGTGTGCGATTTTATATTCTGTATGTGTACATGATGACTGAGTGTGTGTGTGTGTGTGTGTGTGTGTGTGTGTGTGTGTGTGTATACATTCATGTGTGGATGTTTACCTGTGCTTTCCATACTATACATGAGGAGGCCAAACATTTCTTTGTTTGTCATGAAACTCACTGTTTCCTTAGCATCATGTTTGACACATGGTTTCTGGTTTCTCACTATTACTTACACTAAGGTAGATTACTCATGAAATTCTATGTTTCTCCTGTTTCTGCCTCTCATCTTCTACTAGGAACACAGGATTACAGTTCTGTACACTACTGTGTCAAGCTTTGAAATGTGAGTTCTAGGGATCTCAGCCCAGGTAGTCAGGCTTGTATGACTGACAGTATTAAGATCTGTCCTTTTCCTCAGACCCAATTAACAGTTGATTTTACTCACTGCTTCTGAGTGCTTTCAATTTATCTCAATTGTTATTTCTAAACCCCATACACACACACACGAAAACCCACACATAAAAACACACACATACAAATACATGTGGGTACATGTGAATATATACACATGTGCATACCCATTATCAACATACACACATTCTGGACATGTGTCTGGAATCTTCCACATTTTCTACATAACTCTACCATCTTTTAGCTCACTTAGTTGTCAGTACTTCCTTCCCACATAGCATTCGTTACCCATTTCAATTTCCGACCTTGCTTTTATTGTCATCCATAATGTAATCCCTTCCACATGCTTTTAAGGCATCCTTGCTTCTCAACCTACTGCTTGACTTGTATTCTGAGAAAAACTTGGCAACACTGTAATGTTTCTATGATGACATCAGACAGTGACTTGGTTCATAGGTTGATGTTTTATTCTTACCCATGGGCTCTAGGATTACAAACTGTAAATTGCTCACTTAATTCCTTTTGGATGCAATTTGAAAATCACACACACACACACACACACACACACACACACACACACACACATGCTCACATACATACACGTGGGTAAGTGTGAACGTACACACAAGTGAATTCATACCGCCAACACTTATACCCCCAACGTACACACACCCAACATACACACACACACACACACACACACACACACACACACACACACACNACACACACACACACACACACACACACACACACACACACACACAAATGCACACACACATCGGGTACAAAACAAAATTGGGTGTAATGTATTATTATTTGTTGCTTACATACTGAAAGAATAGTTCTGAGACTGGAGCTATAGTTTAGTTAATGCAGTATTTGGTTCGCATGAAGGAAGCCCTGGGTTTGAGTCCCACCAATATGTACATGAGAAATGATGATACATTACATCATCCTATGCTTGTAAATTTCATTAGTGTTTTTCTTTATAGGTATTCAAATGTACAAATTAAAACTTACATTTATTATTTTACTGAAAAGCCAATGCTTTCCTGTATATAAATTTCTTACTGCATGTTTTTCAAGTCATAATTTTGATCCTAACTACCTATTTTATTTCATATGCCCAAGCAAATGGCTCTTTGGACATTGTTTGCTGAGAGTTACCCAAGATTCACATGGCTTCTTTTTTAGAGTAAGTTTGCTAATGTCCTGGTGTATGAATGGTCCTAACACAAAAAGAAGCGGCTATCAGACCCTGGTTTATGTTCCCATTGCATTCCTGTGTTCTTCTCTGAATATCTATGAGACTTCTCCTTAGAGTTTCCAACTGTGTGGAAATGCTTTGCTAGGATTCAACTTCTTCCTCTTATTCAGGTCCTTGGATAAATAAGAAGAATTTAGGATTAAGGATGAAACTCAATGGTAGAGTTCTTGCCTAGCATGTGTGAACCTTCATGTAATCCCAGCAAGACAAATAAGAGGAAGAGGGAGAGGAGGGAGAAAAAAAAAGAGGAGGAAACAAAGTAAAGTGCTGTGTGCCTTATTTCACAACAGAGGGATTCATCAGTAGTCAGGTAAAGATGTTTAAAATGATTATGATAATATACTCAGGAGAATGTGGGAGTGGAAAAAATTGGAGAGTAGTAGAGTGATCATTTTTGAAATGCATTATGTACATATGTGAAAATGTAATATAAAAGCTAGTATTGGGTGTAATTTGTATAACTAAAGGCATTTATTTATTTAAAATGTTAAATATTTAATTTCACTTAGTTTTTAAAAATTCCTTTTTAAAATTTATTCATTTATTCACTTTGTCAACCAACATTAGCCTTTTCTCTCCTCCCAGTACTCACTTAGGCAAGTTCTCCTCCATTCCAACTTTCCCTTCCCTTTTGAGTAGGGAAAGTGCACTCCTATGGGTGTCATACACATACCACCACTAACATAATCCTTCCCACTCCCTGAAAATTGAGTCACTGCAAGACTGGGCCAATTCTCTCCTAGAAAAACTGCCCATTTAGGGGCAGGGAACCCAAAGACAGGCTGGCAAAGACACTTTACCACTGCCTAACATAATAAAAGATTCCTTGCTGTGCCCTGGACTTTTGTTGTCTTTTTCTTGGCCTTTCTATTACCATATCTAGCTAGTATTAAGGTCTTTAGCTAACTGAAACTCTAGAATGAGAAAATGCTAAAAGTAGCTTTAGAATCTGCTATTTTTTTTTAACACCAGAAGTAAAATATAGTGGATTAATAATGAAAAACAAGTTATTGAGCACCTGTGTGTTTAGGTTAATGTAGGAATCACGGGCTCTACAATAATGTAACAGAGGCATTCTTTCATAGTTTTCAAGACAGATGAGGCCAGAAAATTTCTGCAAAGGGGACAAACAGGGGAAAAGTGAAATGGTGATGGCTTTCTACCACACCTCCCTCCTCCCCTCTTCAGAGGCCATGAGCTTAATGATGAAAAGGAAAGGGTTCACGAAAAGAAACATGTTTGATTTAAATAAATCAATTATAATTAGTTCTATTTATTTCTTTTCTAATCCCTTATCTCTTGTGCTGCTAACATTCAAAAGTTTTGCAAAAATATCATTCTCTATTATCACTCTGTGAATATACTGTTAAGCACAGCCAAAATAATAACAGATATTGATCAAAAAACATGTTCTTATATAAAATAAGTTTTCTTCAGATAATGCATTGTGGGTACATAGCTAGTGTTACTGTGAAAGTCCACCCCAAGAAAAATGCAGCTAATTAAGGATGCTTAGCAAATTCATATTCTCCTGACATCAATTAGGTAGAAATAAGAAATGAATATAACCTTGATGCTTGTGTGCTGGCTTTCCAGAATGGGTGAAAGTTTGCTTCTGAACAGTAGGGAAGCTAGATGGAACCTTTTAAGGAAGAAAGCAAAAGGCTTCCCTTAGAACTCTAATTCTGGGGCTAAATCCACACAACAGAATGTTTTGCCTGTCATGAATCCAAAACCTTTCTTTCCCATCAGAGTGTGGCCTGACAGTTATCTACAGGCAGGTAACACTAACAAATTTTGAATTCATTTTTTTTTCTGTACCTCCTCATTGTCCCCAGATAGAATCAACTATCTCCTGCATTCAAGGATTAAATAGGCTCAAGACAGTGAGGGTCTGAACTATACTTTAGAACTTTCTTAAAGTTTCTATGAATCATATAAGAATAAGGCCAAAACATTACTGGTAGCAAAAGGAAGGCTTTAAAATAAGATGAAATTGTGTTTGTATTTCAGCTTTATGGTATAGTAGAATTATACCTTGGACTTAATATCTAGACATAATAAGCTTTCATATATGTAATTCTAAAATGGAAATAATAGAGACTTCTACAGTTCTGGTGTTCAGTAGGCAATGGCCATGGTAATGAAATAAAATTATATCACTAACTGATTTTACCACTACCTCCATTCATCTTTGAAATCAGAAATCATGGATAATAATACTCAGAAAGAAAAGACAGTTCTCATAGGCTTGGAGGGTTCTCAGTGAATAATGTAGTTGCTATGCAAACATTAGGACCTCAGTTATATTCCCAGAATCCACTTATAAATCCAGACATGTCAGAACACACTTATAATGCCAACACGAGGGAGGCAGAGACAGGCTGATCCCTGTGGCTCTTTAGCCTGCTTAGTGAGTTTAATGCTAATAAGGGACTATCTCAATGAATGAGGTGGGAAGTTCTGAGGAAGGACACCTGAGATTATCATCTGGCTTCTCCAACCATTTACACACACATGCACAAACACACACACACACACACACACACACACACACACACACACACACACACAGAGAGAGAGAGAGAGAGAGAGAGAGAGAGAGAGAGAGAGANACAAACACACACACACACACACACACACACACACACACACACACACACACACAGAGAGAGAGAGAGAGAGAGAGAGAGAGAGAGAGAGAGAGAGATAGAGAGAGAGAGAGACCCCACATGTGCACAAGAACAGTATTGTTCATAGTCAACCCTCTCCAACTGATAAAAACAAGCTGGAGAGCTTGTGTACTTAAGTGTACTTAAAGCGTACTTAAGAGGTACTCACACATCTATAGAACTGTTCACTGCTAGAATCTTTTGCTACTCATGTATCCAGTTAAAGTATGTTTTCTAGAAGTCTGAAATTTTTATTCATTGCACCACTACTGACAGAGCATATAAAATGCCCGATCTATATTTGGCACAAAACAGGTACTGATCAATTAGAATTCAAAGGAAAGACTTTGCAAAAATAATGTCTCTCATTTTTCCTCCAAGAAATCTGAGGCAAAAAAAAAAAACAAAAACAAAAAAAAGTTTCCCTAGTGTGGAATAGGTAACAAATACTAGAATGATGGTGGGCTTATGAGTTAATACTTTCCAGTAAGACAGTTTCTCATTAACATCATTGTGGTGGTTTGAATATGCTTGGCCCAGGGAGTGAGTGTCATTATCAGGATGTGTGCTCTTGTTGGAGTAGGTATGGCCTTATTGGAGGAAGTGTGTCACTGTAGGGGTGGGCTTTGAAACTATCCTTCTTGCTGCCTGGAATCTAGTCTTCTGGGTGACTTCAGAACAAGATGTAGAACTTTCTACCTTCACCTCATCAGGTAATGACTAATAGAGGGTGTTACATGATTTTCCTAGATAGCTATTCCCAAAATTGGGCACTAATCCAGGATGTCCCTGGGTTTCCCATGTTCCTATTCTAACTTGCCTGCTTTTCCACTTCAGTGTTTTGGCCTTTACTTTTCTTTCTTTCTTTTTGTGATAAGATTTTCCACTGGGTCTGTGAGCTCACTAAATTGTTATACTGGCATAGATTCACATGTCACACATGCATGCACCATACAGGAGACAATGCCAGGTCCATTTTTCAGGTGATATCTTCATGTTTTTTATTCTTAATATGCCTCTCACAATCCTGAAACTCTCCATGGAGGAAACACCGGCTGGAAAAATTATCCCACATTCTCAGGAAATTAGAAGACACAGAAAACATGAGTTTTCAATACTGGCTGATCTTCAAACATGTTAGCCATGGAGTGGGACTACATATTTAGAGGTGTGGCTTTGCTTTCTTTTTATACCAGGGTATGTCACTGATTTTAGATTGAGATCCCAATCTACAATCTCTTCCTTCATTGCTATTATCCAGATGTTATTGTAATATTTGGCAACCCTGGGAATATCTGGCATACATGAAAAGCTCCTTGTTCATAGAATTTTTTTATGAAATGAAACTAACTTTATGCTATATAAGATATACACTGAACAGTAGGAGATGAGATTTTGTAGTCATACTAAACAGTTAGCCAACTTCCATGTAGTAACTGCCTTTCATTTAAGCCTGTGGATTTCTCAGCTCTAGGTAATTCTATCTAGTGCAATTACAGTGTGCAGTTTGTTGAACAAAAGTCACATTTCTAGAACCCTATGAAGTAGAATGCCTTCAATTTCTATTAAACTCTATTCACTCCAATACCTATCCATTTATAATTGAAAAAAACATAACAACCTGGAAGAATGGCTTAACTGGTTATCAGGAAGATATTAATTCAGTTTCCAGATCCCATGTTAAAAACCCAGGATTACTGAGAAGTGGTTCAGCAGTTAAGAGCGTACACAGCTATTGCAGAGTACTGGAGTCAGGTTCTCAGAACTCACACTATTGTGCAGCTTATACATGCCCATAATCCAAGGTCCAGAGGAAACAATACTCCCTTCTTATCTCTCTGAGTACTACATACATGTGGTGCATGAACATGCATGTGTATGTGCGTGCATGCATACACACAAACACACACACACACACACACACACACACTAAATAGACTGGTCAGTGAAGAACTCATCTTCACTTCTACAGGATTGAGAACTGGTCTTTTAATGCATACATATATTTCATGAGTTTATGTCTAGATGCATACATGTGTACGCCTATACATGCATATAAAATATATGCAAATATATATTACTAATATTTATGTTTTGATAGTGTGTTAAGGTAATATTTACTAGTTAATGATTACACACCTTGGTGAAATTTTCAGTAGCTACTGCTAAGTTTTGATAATTGCTCTCTAAATGGGTATTTTTATCTTCATTTTTACCTGTGAGTAAAGGGAAAGTCAGAGGTTACATGATTTCCCCTGAGAAAAGAAGCTATCTAAGTGGTGATTCTAGAATTCATCTCTGATCTGTGTGGCTCTTAATGAGATTGGCCTTTTCCTTACCTCTTTCCCCACTGAGTCAAGCCTTCTCATTAAGCAGCCTTTTTACTCTGTGGAGCTCTGACTGGACTTTGAGAGCAGGAATATCACACTTCTGTTGGAAAGGTGAGACTTTTAAATCCTATGGCACCTGCAATTCCTTGAAAAATTACATCAATTTATATCCACATTAGATTTGCTTAATGACCTTCTGCTTCTGTAGTTTGCAGCAAGACCTCGTTGAAGTTTGCAAATTGGGTTGTTTTCCTGCTCTTTGGATGTGTGAGAAAGCTGGCAGCATTTTTTCAGATGTTTGAGGAAGCTAGCATCACAGTTTAGCAGTATTCTTTGACTCTCCTGGGAATTCCTGACAGAAGATGGAACACAGTAAAACTCCAGCTGATTTACTTTTTCTCCAATTCTAACACCCTCCATTACACTCTTCTGATATCCCCAGATACTCTTTGTAACAAAGTGCCCAAACTGCCTCTCCTATTTCAGTGTACCAGCTTAGCCTTTATCTCCAACTTGCTGCTCTCCTAGCAGAAATTTTACTAGCCAGGGGATCTGTTATCTTCCTTCTCTACAGATCTCCTTTAAGAGACCTAACAAGCCATATGAATGTTTGAGCTTTATCTGTTCGTTGGATACTACTCATACCGCATATCATTAATCCAGGTCACAAATTCAATGGGAGAGATTAGTTCCTCACAGGGGGAGAGGGAAATTTTAATATTTTCCTGCTGAGGACGAGTCTCAAGAACATCTCACAAAGTGCATACCTAGCTTTGAGTGATGGAAGACTCACTCACTCCCAGGATACATAGCATTTTCACCAAGACAGTATTCATAGCCAGATTTCCACAGCACCATCAGCATTAGAAATACCTGCTCCACAACATGGGCAGTGAAATAGTAACCTCCACAATGTTCTCTTTGTCAGGTGCTGCCCCTGTCCTCGTAGAGTAGATGACAAACTAGGCTGAAGGTCTTTACCTTCTGACAGCTACATCCTGTAAGGCAGAAAATAAGGACCTAGGTTGGAGGTGGTTGAGTCAGGTCATGGATGACAGATGATTTGCAGCCTCCTCACCCCATCCCTTCTTAGTTTCCTGATCCTTTGCTCAGTCCCTCAATTCATTGTGATGATGACTACCTCGCTGATAATCTGTGCTTTATAGCCTGTGTGAAAAAATAATGGAAAGCTTAGCAATACAAAGTTAATGATATATAACTGTATCACTTTGTGCAGTTAGTGTGTTTGCTCACTGATACACTTGTAAATGATTCAGATAATATTTTTGCCCCTTTTTTCTGATTTGTCACAGGTTTGCAAGACAACCCTTGGTTTGCATGCTATATGCTGTGCTCAGATCTTACATGTTTACATGAGTGTTAGTAACACTAATTTGGAAAAAAATACTTTAACTTTTTTATTGTTTATTTTTGAGATTATATTTTAATCAGCACTTCTCCTTTTCTACTCCTCCCTCCAAACTTTCCCACACACCAGTCCCTGTTCTTCAAATTCATAGCCTGTTTTTCATCAATTTTTATTGCACATATATATATATTCCTGAATATAATCTATTAAGTTCATGTAATATTACTTGTAATGTATTGTTTTAGGGCTGACAGTTTGATACTAGACAACCAATTGGTGTGTTTTTCTCTGGGGAGGATCACCAGTTCTGCTCCTAGCATTATTCATTATCTGGTAGTTCTTTATATATGGTTGAGACTTCATGGGTTTGGAAAAAATATTTTTGTATGAAAAATATTGACCTTGATATATTGCCCACTAGCTTTAGTGCTTACTAATCATGAAGTCTTACGTACCATTTCCAACATCTCATGAACTGGGCATGTTGGTTCTCTTTTAATCCTAGCACTTTGACTTCTAGAAGAAAGAGGATTAGGAGTTTAAGGTCAAAATGATGTATAGAACAAAGATGAGGCCAGTTTGGACGTTAGACTCTATATCATAAAACAAACAAAAATCTAAGAAGAAGCTACAAATATGTTGCTTCAGTTTACAATGCTTGGGCTGGGGAGAGATGAGGATCCCTTGAGTTGTTGGCCAGGCAGCCTCACTGAATCAATAAACTCCAGGTTCACAAGGAGACCCAATGTCAAAAAATAATATGGAGGCTGTCTTAGGTAGGTTTTATATTTTTTGTAAAGAGACACATGACCATAATAACTTTTATACAGAAAAAACTTTTAATTTAGCTCAACTTACAATTCAGAGGTTTAATCAATTTAGTTAATGTGGGAAGCATCGAGGCATGTAGGAAGTATTGTTTTTTATAAAATGATAAAGGGAGAAGGAATATATTTGTTTGAAGTGCAGACAGGTATGGGGGAAGGAGATTCCTCCCCTGGCCCATGCTGAGGCATCCCTTTCACCTGAAGGACCAGCCACAGGATGACATTATGTAGAATAGTTTATTTGGGGCATAGGGAGGGAAGTTGAGAGGATAGTAGAGACAGGGAAAGGGAGAGAGAGAGAGAGAGAGAGAGAGAGAGAGAGAGAGAGAGAGAAGGAGAGGCAGGCCAGGAGCATGTGGAAAGAGATGGGTGAGGGGAATGGAGAGAGGGAAAAAGGATGAAAGAACAGAGAGGGGGCAAGAAGGCAAGAGAGCAAGAAAGAGCAGAGGGGGGAAACAGCCCCTTTTACAGTGAGTTGCATAACTGGTGGTTGCCAGGCAACTGTGGAGCAGAGCTTAGACAAAATACTAACATTGCCTTGTTTAGATTTAATTAAAAAAAGAAAAAGAAATTGAAAGGGGTGATGGTAGAGCAGGAATAATGTCATCATAATTTTTAGTTAATTCCTGATGATTTGGGGGTGATGTGTCTTTAGGAAACCACGGAAAATGGATATGGGAATATTTGTCCAGTCTTAGAAGAGTTGGATATTTTCTGCTGTCCAGAGCCAATGAAGCCATCTAAGGATAGGTCAGAAAGAAACCAGTCCAGTAGGAGCATCTGTGTCTGTGAGAGAAGATTGGAGCTCCTGAAGGTTCCTTCTCTGGAGCTGCATATATAAACAGCTGTTTATGTATATATAAACTTTAAGACTTTAAGTACATTTGAGAGAAAGAAATTTTTCTCATATGAACATTTGAAACCCAGAGGAATCCCACCATCTGGAAGAGGTAGTTAGTGGGAACTTTAGGCCAATGATTAGCAGATGTCCTTATTTGGATGGAGTCTATTTGGTCCTTGAGAGGTAGAAGTGAGTGGGTTCCAGTGGCTTAAAAGTTTATAAAAAACACAATAGGAAGACATGATGATAGAGAGGTATCTGAGATTTTTACATTTGGATCTGCAGGCAGTAGGAAAAGTATGAAACACTGGGTCTGGCTTGATCACCAGATACCTCAAAGCCCTCCCCAATGATGCATTTTCTTTAACAAAGCCACACCTATTCTAACAAGGCCACATCAACATTAATGCTATGACTTACGAGTCTATGGGGACAAATTTTATTCAAACCACTACAGAGAATAACTGAGAAAGAGAGTTGACAATAATCACTGTCCTCCATATGCTTGTGTGTGCATGTATGCATGCTCACTTGCAAATATACAAGAACAAGCACATGTGTGTACAAATGCACACACACACACACTACTTTTATGCATATACACAAATTTAAAATTAATTTCCCAAAATAATAAGAGGGACATTTCCATATAAGAAGGACTAATGTCTCCATTTGTTCAATCCCTAGAACATAAGCCATTTCCCATTATAGGATTTTTGACCCAGTTCTTAGAGTTTGGGGATCACTAGGTAAGTTATTACTACAATTGCATTCCACCTACACCTGCCAGTGGAAAGAAATATCTGTTCAGTTTACATCTGGACTGTAAAGCTGTTATTAATGATTCTTAGTCCAAACATACTCTGTTCAATAGTTCTTGGAAATTGGACTTAGAAATAAAGCACCACCTTAAGAAAAATTGTGCTCTGTGCTAATAAAGCCTCAGAACTATTTGAAACCAGTTTTGGGAAATCTTTTAAACATTTCCCCTAGTATACTGAGAGTGAATGTTCTCATTTAATAGTCACTGGTCAGTCTCTAGTTCCTTTTGATAGAAAATGGTAATTGCCCTATCTGTATTAGCTAGTTTTATATTCAAATTGGTATAAGTTATGGTGGAGAGGAGAGAACCTGGATTGTAGAAAAAGCCTGCATAATATTGGCTGTAGGCAAACCTGTAAGCCAGTTTCTTAATTAGTGATTCATGTAGAAGGACCCAGTCTGTGGAAGGTAGTGTCATGCTGGACATACAGTCCTGGGTTCCGTTAGAAAGTAGGATATCAAGCCATGAAGAGTAACCAAGTAAACAGGATTCCTCTAAGGCCTATGCATCAGCTTCTGCCTCCAGGTTCCTGCCATGCTTATGTTTCTGAATTGACTACTCCCAATGATAAACAGAGATACGGAAGGGTAAGCCAAATAAACTCTCTCCTCCCCAAGTTACTTTGGCCATGGTGTTTCATCATAGCAATTGTCATCATGATAAAGATTCCATCCATAACTGATGCAACATATTTAACTGATAAAGACCTCACATATAACTTATTAAATAGTGGAACCTGGAACTGGTGGGTCAGCAGGTTCTCAGTCTGGCTATGAGTGCCTTGTGAAGGGAGATGAGTGGCTTTGAAGAGGATCCCTGTATTCCAGCTCTTTTAGACTGTGTTCAGTGAAACAGTTCGTGTGTTATTTATTTCGGGTAAAGAAGTTCTATGTAAACCTTGGAGAGTAAGAAGAAATCTCTCCTCTCTCTCTCTCTCTCTCTCTCTCTCTCTCTCTCTCTCTCTCTCTCTCTCTCTCTCCCTCCCACCTCCACCTCCTCCTCCTCTTCTTCTTCTTCATCTTCATCTCCTCCTCCTCCTCCTCCTCCTCCTGCTCCTCCTCCTCCTTCTCATAATTTTTCATAGTTTCTCAAACTTCCTGGATGTTTTATATCATGAACTTTTAGATTATTAATGTTATTTGGCTGGTATATTGATTTCTTCTATCATATCTCCTACACCTGAGATTATCTCTTGTGTCTCCTATATTTTATTAGCAATACTTATATCTGTAGCTCCATTTTTTTCCCTAGGTGTTGCATCTCCAGTATTTTGTCAGTTTGTGTTGACTTTATTTCTTCCATTTCCCTTTTCAGGTCCTAGACAGTTTTATAGATGTCCTTCACCTATTTGGTTGTACTTTTTGTATCTCATTATATTAATTCGTTTCCTCTTAAAATGTCTCTACGTGTTTGAATGTATTTTCCTGGATTTCCTTACGGGATTTATTCATGTCCTCTTTAAAGGCCTCTATTATCTTTATAAGTTTAGATGTAAGATCTTCTTTTTGTTCTTCAACTTCATTATCCATGGTTTCTTCATTATCCATAGCTGGTTGCACAATATCGCCTGGGATTTACAGATTGTACTTAAGCTATTCTTTAGATATCTGTTTTTCCTTGGTGTCGGTTGGATGATCTTGATGGCAGGACTTCTCAGGAAGATGAGTGGAGCCATGGACCAGATACTGGATGCCAGGTTACCTTATTCTGTTGGCTGTGCCTCAGCACAGACCTTACTCTACAGGCTATGTCACAGTCAGACCCAGCTGGGTTGACAGTTAGATCCCATTATGATAGTCAGTTTGACATAGTTCCTTGCTGGTTACTTTTGGCACCCCAAAGGTTTCTATGAGAAGGCAGGATGGTCTTGGAGTCCCACAGTGCTCCTCCAGACCAAGGAGCAAGGCCAGAGATAGGCAGTGGCACTTGGGGGACTATGTATACCACTCACTGATAAAGATGTGATGGTTTGTATATGCTCATGCCACAGAGTGTCACTATTGGAAGGTATAGCCTTGTTGGAGTAGGTGTGTCCCTGTGGGTGGGGGCTTTAAGCCCCTTATCCTAGCTGCCTAGAAGTCAGTATTCTGCTAGCAGTATTCTGATGAAGATATTGAAATCTCAGCTCCTCTTATACAATGCCAGCCTAGATACTGCAATGTTCCTACCTTGATGATAATGGACTAAACCTCTGAACATGTAAGCCAATCCCAAGTAAATGTCCTTATAAGTGTTTCCTTGGTCATGGTGTTTGTTTACAGCAGTAAAACCCTAACTGTGTCAGTGGGTTGTTTAGTCATTTATGAGGGGTAGACAGTGAGTGGTGAGTAGGGCAGAACTCAGAGCCCCTGTATGAAGAAATAATCCCAGCATTTTGAGTTTGATTATGTGATAGAGTCCCATTGTTATTTCAGAAATGGGTTCATTTTCCCTCTGATAATTCAAAATCTTTTTGACTATGTTTTATTTTTCTCTCAGTTTTTTTTTTTGCCAAGTACATGTGAAAATATTAATTTGAAATACTGGAACTCATATAAAATTCATGTGGGAGCATGAGTTATCTTATCTTGTGGGAGACAGAGATAAGAAACTCCCAAAGAGGTTGGCTGGCTAGACTAGCCACAATGGAAATTTCCATGTTCTTCTGCCTTAATAAATAACTTGAACAGCCATTGAAGAATATACCGTACAATAGACATCAAATTTATACAAATACACACACACACACACACACACACGAGCCCTGATAGGTACAAACACACATACCTACATACATACATAAAAAGGGAAACAAAAACAAAGACATAGAGAATAAATGAAAAACATCCTTGAAACACTGGCAACTTAGTGATATAATTGTTCAAGTCAAACTCACTAAGACATAATTGGGGGCTAGAGTATTGTCTACCTTGCCAAATAGAACTGGTAGATTCTGTCTTGCAGTGGTTGGAAAAATACAACAAGAATGGAGAATATATCAGTTTTCCACTGATTAGGAATCATATGAGAGCTCCAATAGGATGACCATCAGCTGAGCTTTTGCTGCCAAAGACAATGCAGGAAATACAATGGTGAGAAACACTGTTTCTGTCACTCATACAGTTGTCACCAAATAACTACCCTGTTCCCACTCACTTGCATTCTCACCTTCTCTTCCCTTTCTGTTGACAGAACACCCCACAGAATTGTCATTCATTCCTTAATAAGACACTCTGAAGTCTCAATACTGCATCTATTTCTAAGACCAGGTGAATGTTCTTTCCAGAAACTGCATGTAGCCCCCAGTGAAAGAAAGATCTTGAAAGAAGTAAATAATACAACTAATGTAATCTCTCCTACCCAACTCAGTATGAATATATACATCAATTCAAGTTGCAAAGGTAAAACATGAACAACAGAGCTAATGGAGACATGATGCCCATCCCACTAAGGAGATGTTATGGAACAAACCTGTGCTTTTTGCTCTAGTGGTAGTAGGTTAATCCACTCTAAACTCTCTACCAGGTGCTTATGCTCTCCTCCCTACCCACATAAATGTTGAGAGCCATGAATGAAAGACACATGCATGCAATATTCTCTTTAATATGCCGTAAACAGCACAATGGCTAGGCACTTCCAAACCTCCCCATGGCTAAAACACTCTCCCCTCTAATATTCCTGAATTATTACTTACCAAAACCTCGATTCTAACCTGGACAACACAGACCCAAGCCTTCAGCCTTCATGGGCCACATACCTGATTCTTACATCCTGGTAGTTTTTGTCTCTCTGTCCTACATTACACTAGTAGGACCATCTCCTCCCCAGTGATCATGATTTTCCTTCTCCTTCACACTCCTTGCCCAGGAACATCAAAGTCATGTCTCTATCTCCCTGCCCAGCCAATGGCTGCCGGCAACTTTATTAATCAATTACAGCCAGCTGGGTGCAGGGACTCTCAGCATCTCATGTGCAGATCTGCAAGTTCCCATGTAATTTGGGAACCAAATTAATATAAGCAATAAACCAAATCAACAACTTACTACAGCTTGAAAAGGTTTCCTGTTATTAGGGGTGATTTTTTTTGGAAATAGACTCAGAGCCTCCTGTCTCTGATCGTCTGTTTCCATATCTTCCACCCATAACAAACTCTGTTCATTTGGAGGGGAATAACAAACATACCTGCAAAACTGGATGAGTTAAGGTTGAAACTCAATTGGGCCATGAAAATGAATGTCTACCTAACTGTGAGGATTTTCTGAGCTGAGGGTAGGATGATCTTCAAGATTTTTGTAATCTCAACTTGCCTTATACAACTATAGAAAAATCTAGCTTACAACATCCCTGTACCCCAACTTTAGTTCACTTATGTCTTCTTTGCATGGTCTGATTTCTCTAATTCGTCCTTGATAACTTCCATTTGAATGATTTCTCTCAGTATTCTATATTAGTGAATAAAGTTGTCCATCTTCTCAACTTCTAACATACAGTTCCTCCCATGCATCTCAGAAACATTAAAAGTTATCCACACACAATTACCTACATATTCTTCCATTCTTTTGTCCATGTAATAACAACTTACTTTGTGGCACCATTTCTAATTAGGTTATATATTGAGCAAAACCCAAAACCCCAAACAAAAAGACTTCATGGTACAATCTTCTAAAGTCTCAAATCTAAATGCAACAATAGTTTCCTTACACTACAGTTTGAGTACATATGGCTTCTTAACTCATTGCATTATGGGACAGAGTGTATTAGTGACTATCTCTATGTAAGGCAAATGACTGATCACAGCAATTTAAGCAATGAAGAATAATTTTTAGTTCAGTGTTATAGATGACAGTGGCAGGGAAGACATGATAGCAGGAGCAAGAGGGATCTGGCCACATGGCATCCAGTCTAGAAGCAGAAAGGGAACAAGCTGCTTCTCAGCTGTATTTCTGTTTTTTGCTCAATTCAGAACAACAGCTTATTGAATGGTGTCACTCCCAATCAATATGGCCCTTTACAGTTCCAACCCAATTGAGTGGAAATTGAAGGAGACATAGAATATTAGGGAAGATGAAGTCTCTTTGTCACATTGGTACTAGGCATTTTGTCTTTGTAAAATAAAATCCACACCCATGATATATGAATAATTCCAGCTCCTTCTCATAAATGTGACAGCTCAGCCCTGATACATTTCAATTTTGTGTATAAAAAAATGATCATAGACATACATGTGTTTATTTTTCCACTGACTTCAACCACTATCACTGAGCATAAATTTCCTAGCAATCAGAAAAATACATGAGAAGGAGAAGGAAAAATAAATCTGATAAACAATGATGGGCATTGGCAAAATGCCTCAGTGGGTAGGCATTCCAAGTCTGCTGTGGAGAAGGATCTCAAACAAAGATGGAAAGAGACTTGAAGATAGGAGAGGAGGGATGTGGTTAGGTACCAGTTTTTTCTTTTCTGCTGAATGTTCTTTGAAATGTTCTTGGGTAGTTGTGAACAGCATCTGTTCATCCTAGGAAATAAATGAGTTTATTGGGCTTCCTTATTTTTCTAGATTGGTTTCTGTATCTACATCAATACTATGAGCAAAACCTATGTGATAAGGAAAGATTTAACTTCATCCTACAAGATGGAGTCCATGATCTACAAGTATGAAGGCAGGAATGCAAGGTCAGGGCTTGAAGAAGAAATATTGGAGAATGCTGCTTCCTAGTTCACAACTTGTGGCTCATGCTCAGCTTTCTTTCTTCTATAGCCTAGAATCAACTGCCCATGTGTAATATCAGTGAGCTATGTCCTCCTTTAGACAAATTTGTTCATGGTAATTCCTCAGTTAAAATTTCCTCTTTAATTATCAATTTGGTTGTATTAAATTGACAATAAAATCAAACTAATACAAATCATAGGTGGCCGGTTACTTACTCAAAGAGAGTGTCTTTATATAGCATGAATACTTTCTTTCCCATAACCACATAGATGGAGCCTCATTTTCCTATTATTTCACAAACTATGTACTACACATGTAAATGCAATTCAGGCATTCTTTCATATAAATGAATGACAGTAGTGAATCAATTCTCTGGTGAGAGTCCAGTGACCCTCTTTTGCCTCCTTCATGGAGAGAATGTGAACAGTCCATAGACCCCATAGTGATTTGTTCTCAGAAGTAAGTTTAGCTATCTTATGAATATAGTGATTTTTCCAGGTTTATGGCCCTGTTCATAGAAATGAAGAAATTCACAAAAAGCAAAGTCATGACGGCACTTGTTCAGAAGCAAATGTGCAAGATACACAGTACATTCTCTGACAAGAACATGAGGATCTATGTGAGATTGGTTCAACCTTCCTACTACAGCCTATGGCTTTCTTTGTAGGTATACTTCAGCAGGAGCTGAATTTTAGGGTTATGGATTGAGGGTGGATTTCTTTTTGGATTGATAGACTAGGGTATAAAAGCCTTTGTCACTATGAATGTCATTTCTCAGGATATATATGATTTTATTAATGCCCATGTTGTAATTTCTCTTCCTATTGCTGTGTTAAGTTCTCTGACAATGACAACTTGTGGGGTAAAATGGTTATTCTGATTCACAGTCAAGAGTATTGGGAATAATTGCAGAGAACTTGAGGTACAAACTTAAATAAACTGCTCACATTATACCCACAAACAGAAAACAACATACAATGAGTACACACCAATGCCTAGCTCCTTTTTCCCAGTTAAACAGTACTGTTCTCAGATAAGAAATGTCTCTGTCTCCAATGGACATCACCCCCTCCCCTCACCTCAACTGATATGATCAAAATTATCTTCCCAGGAGAGCTTAAAGGTCCATGTCCCAGCTGATTCTAGATTATGTCAAATTGACAATACTGGCATTGTACATATCAATCATATATGGGCATAAGATGGCAAATAGGGAACTTTATTTAGGCAATTAATCCTAGACTGTTTTCTGTACTATACATGTAACTAATAGTCAAGTACAAATTGGTACACTAGATTTTGGATATAGTTCTTATGTGACGACAAATAAAAAATTCCTAAGATTTGCTGGGGGTCTCTCATAATGTTTCTATTGCTGGGAAGAGACAGTGTGACAATGACAATTCTTATATGGACAACATTTTCTTGGGTCTAGCTTACAGGTTCAGAGGTTCAGTCCATTATTATCAAGGCAAAAACATTGTACTGTCCAGATAGGCATGGTACAAAAGGAGCTGAGAGTTCTACATCTTCATCTGAAAGCTGCTAGTAGAAGATTGGCTTCCAGACAGCTAGAACGAGGGTTTTAATGCCTACCCTGACAGTCTCAAACTTCCTCCAACCAAGCCATACCTTCAAATAGTGCCACACCCTGGACCAAGCATATTTAAACCCCACAGGGCCTACTAGTCACAGTTACCAGTTACTTCAGTTGGAGCAGTTCAGTGAAGTTGAGTATTTCACATTGATAAATACATTGATGAAACAGGGTAAGTAAATAGCTCAAGTCAAATGGAGGTCCCTGTTTCTGTCATCTTTATATTGCCTGCTTTTATCTTGATTCCACAGCAAAACTCATCAGGCTGAAGGAAGTATAGTTAAGGAGGGTCAGTACAGTTGCTAGAATGAGAGAAAACTGAATCCTGGTGCTGGAAAGGAGAGTCATGAAGCCAGCAAACTAGAAAAATAGGCAGACAGAGGTTTGTGGATGAGTAATATTCATGAATTTACAGGTAACTTGCAAGCATTCATCCTCTCATTCTTCCAGCCTTCTGCAGGTTGTTGGACTTGATGCATGCATTGCCTGGGGTAACTGTGGTTTCACAACAGATTTTTCAGCTGGTTCTCTAAAGATGATAGTGGAACCAATGACAGTGAACACACTTTCAAATTCTTGGGTATCTCTGGTTTTATGTGGAGTTCTTTGATCCACTTAGACTTGAGCTTTGTACAAGGAGATAAGAAATCAGTGACTTTTCTCTACATAAAGGATAAACAGGATAAGAAAGAAATTAGGGAAACAACACCCTTCTCAATAGTCACAAATAATATAAAATACCTTGCTGTGACTCTAACTAAGGAAGTGAAAGATCAGTATGACAAGAACTTCAAGTCTCTGAAGAAAAAAATTGAAGATCTCAAAAGATGGAAAGATCTCCCCTGCTCATGAATTAGCAGGATTAATATAGTAAAAACGGCTATCCTGCCGAAAGCAATATACAGATTCAATGCAATCCCCATCAAAATTCCAACTCAATTCTTCACTGAGTTAGAAAGGGCAATTTGCAAATTCATCTGNATTAACAAAAANACCTAGGATAGCAAAAACTATTCTCAACAATAAAAGAACCTCTGAGGGAATCACCATGCCTGACCTCAAGCTGTACTACAGAGCAATTGTGATTAAAAACTGCATGGTACTGGTACAGTGACAGACAGGTAGATCAATGGAACAGAACTGAAGACCCAGAAATGAACCCACACACCTATGGTTACTTGATCTCTGACAAAGGAGCTAAAACCATTCAGTGGAAAAAAAGACAGCATTTTCAACAAATGGTGCTGGAACAACTGGCAGTTATTATGTAGAAGAATACAAATTGATCCATTCTTATTTCCTTGTACAGAGCATTTTTTTATATTATATGTACTTACATTTCAAATGTTATCCTCTTTCCAGATTTTTGACCCAAAATAGCTCTATCCCATCACCCCTCCTTTGCTTCTATGAGGGTGTACTCAAACCCACCCACCTACCCCCACCTCCCTGCCCTCTCATTCTATACTGGAGCATGAATCCTTCACAGGATCAAAGGCCTCTTATCCCATATATGCCCGACAAGGCCATCCTCTGCAAAATATAGGGATGGAGTCATGGATCCCTTCATGTGTACTCCTTTGTTGGTGGTTTAGAACCCGGGAGCCCTGGTTGGTTGATATTGTTGATCTTCATATGGGGTTGCAAACACCTTCAGCTCCTTCATTCCTTTCTCTAACTCTTCCATTTGAGACCCCATGATCATTTCTATGTTTCTCTGTGAATATCCACCTCTGTACATGCCAGGCTCTGGCAGATGCTCACAGAAGGCAGCTATATCAGGCTACTGTCAGCATGCATTTTTTGGCATCAACAATAGTGTCTGTGTTTGGTGACTGTATATGGGATGGATTCTCAGGTGGGGCAGTCTCTGGATGACATTTTTCTCAGTCTCTGCTCCAAACTTTGTTTCTATATTTTCTCCCTTGATTATTTGGTTACCCCTTCTAAGAAGGACCAAAGGACCCACATTTTGGTCTTCCTTCTTGAACTTCATGTCGTCTGTGGATTGTATCCTCGATATTCTGCGCTTATTGGCTAATATCCACTTATCACTGAGTGAAAACCATGTGTGTTCTTTTGTGATTGGGTTACCTCATTGAGGATATTTTCTAGTTCCAAATATTTGTGTAAGAATTTCATGAACTTATTGCTTTTACTAGCTGAGTAGAACTCAATTGTGTAAATGTACCACATTTTTTGTATCTAATCCCCTGTTGAAGGACATCTGGGTTGTTTCCAGCTTTTGGCTATTATAAGTACAGCTGGTGAGAACATAGTGGTTCATGTGCCCTTGTTATATGTTGGAGCATCTTTTGGATATATGCCCAGGAGTGGTACAGCTTGGTCCTCGTGTAATATTTCGGATAATTTTCTGAGGAGCCACCACACTGATTTCCAGAATAGTTGTAGTATCTTGCAGTCCCGCCAACAATGGAGGAGTGTTCATCTTTCTCCACATCCCTGCCAGCATCTGATGTCACCTGAGTTTTTGACATTAGCCATTCTGACTGGTGTGAGCTGGAATCTCAGGATGGTTTTGATTTTCATTTCCCTGATGACTAAGAATGTTGAATATTTCTTTAGGTGTTTTTTGACCATTTGATATTCCTCAGTTGAGAATTCATTGTTTAGCATTGTGCTGCGTTTTTTAATAGGTTGACTTGATTGTCTGTAGTCTTATTTCTTTAGTTATTTGTATATATTGAATATTTGTCCTCTATCTGATTGGTAAAGATCTCTTCCAAATCTGTTGGTTGCCACTTTGTCCTATTGATAGTGTCCTTTGCCTTACAGAAGCTTGGCAATTTTATGAGGTCCCATTCGATCTTAAAGCATAAGCTATTGATTCTTTCTCACTTTCTTTTCTATTAATTTCAGTGTATCTGGTTTTATGTGAAGGTCCTTGATCCACTTGGACTTGAGATTTGTGAAAGGAGATAAGAATGGATCGATTTTCATTCTTCTACATCCTGACTGGCAGTTGAAGCAGCACCATTTGTTGAAAAGGCTGTCATTTTTCCACTGAATGGTTTTAGCTCCTTTTTCAAACATCATGAGACCATAGGTGTGTGGGTTCATTTATGGTTCTTCAATTTTATTCCATTGACATTTCTGCCAGTTTCTGTACCAATACTATGCAGTTTCTTTTATCACTATTGCTCTGTAGTACAGTTTGAGGTCAGGGATGTTGATTCCCACAGAAGTTCTTTTATCATTGAGAATTGTTTTCGATATTCTGTTTTTGTTGTTGTTGTTGTTGTTTGTTGTTTTTTGTTGTTATTCCAAGGGAACTTGCAAATTGTTATTTCTAACTCTATGAAGGTTTGAGTTGGAATTTTCAGGGGTATTGCATTGAATCTATAGATTGCTTTTAGCAACATGGCCATGTTAACTATATTAATTCTGCCAAATCATGAACAAGGAAGATCTTTCCACCTTTTGAGATCTTCTTTGATTTCTTTCTTTACAGACTAGAAGTTTTTGCCATAACGATCTTTCACTTGCTTGGTTACAGTCACACCAAGGTATTTTATATTATTTCTGACTGTTGTGAAGGGTGTCATTTCCCTAATTTCTTTCACAGCCTGTTTATCCTTTGAATATATGAAGGTTACTGTTTTCTACCAGTTAAGTTTACATAAAGCCACTTTGCTGAAGTTGTTTATCAGGTTTAGGAGTTCTCTGGTAGAATTTTTGTGGTCACTTAAGTATACTACAACATCATCTGCAAATAAAGATATTTTGACTTCTTCCTTTCCGATTTGTATCCTTTTGGCCCCCACTTATTGTCTAATTGTTCTGACTAGGATTTCCATTAGTACAGTTAGTAGTGTGGGAAAGAGTAGGCTGCCTTGTCTAGTCCCTGATTTTAGTGGGATTGCTTCAAGTTTCTCTCCATTTAGTTTGATTTTTGCTACTTTTTGCTGTATGTTGTTTTTACTATGTTTAGTTACCAACCTTGTATTCCTGGTCTTTCCAAGACTTTTAACATAAAGGTGTATTGAATTTTGTCAAATGTTTTCTCAACATAAGGAAATGATCTTTTTTTTTTTTTTTTTTTTTTTTTTGCTAGTGGATTTGGTATATTACTTGATTCTGTATCATATAATCTAGACCAGGCTGATTATTTCGCAGTATAGTGACACAGGGGATATATCTAATACAAGATTTCTTTTTTTTTTTTTTTTTTTTTTTTTTTGAGTTTAAGTATGTGATGGATTTCCATGTATTAAACCATCCCTGTATCCCTGGGATGCAGCATACTTAATCATGATGGGTGATTGTTTTGATGTGTTTTTGGATTTGGTTTATGAGAATTTTATTGAGTATTTTTGCATTGATATTCCTAAGAGAATTTGGTGTGCAGTTCTCTTTCTTCATTGGGTCTTTGTGTGGTTCAGGTATCAGAGTAATTGTAGCTTCATAGAACAAATTGGGTAGGGTTTCTTCTGTTTCTATTTTGTGGAGTAGTTTGAAGAGTATTAGTGTTAGGTCTTCTTTGAAAGTCTGATAGAATTCTATATTAAACCCATCTGGTTCTGGGCTTTTTGTTGTTGTTGTTTTTGTTTGGAGACTTTTAATTACTGCTGCTATTTCTTTAGGGGTTATGGGACTGTTTAGATGGTTTATTGGACCCTGATTTAACTTTGGTTCCCGGTATCTGTTTAGAAAATTGTCCATTTCTTCTAGATTTTCCAATTTTGTTGAGTATAAACTTCTCTAGTAGGATCTGAAGATTTTTTTTTTTAATTGCGTCATTTTTTTTCTTCTTAGGTTTACTTTTTCAGTTTTGATTTTTTTTTTTAATTTTGATACTGTCTTTGTGCCCACAGCTTAGACTGGCTAGGAGTTTATCTAACTTTTTGATTTTCTCATAGAAACACCTCCTGGTTTTGTTGATTCTTTGTATACTTCTTTTTGTTTCTACTTGGTTGGTTTCAGCCCTGAGTTTATTTCCTGCTGTCTACTCCTCTTGGGTATATTTGTTTCATTTTGTTCTAGAGCTTACAGGTGTGCTATCAAGCTGCTATTGTATGCTCTTTCCATTTTCTTTTTGTAGGCACTTAGAGCTATGAGCTTTCCACTTACCACTGCTTTCATTATGTCCCATTAGCTTTGATATGATGTGACTTCACTTTTACTGAATTCTAAAGTCTTTAATTTCTTTCTTTATTTCCTCCTTAACCAAGTTATCATTGAGTAGAGAGTACTTCAGTTTCCATGTGTATGTGGGCTTGCAATTGTTTTTGTTGTTATTGAAGAACAGCCTTATTCCATGGTGATCTGATAGCATGCATGGGATTATTTCAGTCTTCTTGTATTTGTTGATGCCTGTTTTGTGACCAATTATATGGTCAATTTTGGAGAAGGCACCAAGAGGTGCTGAGAAAAATATATATTCTTTTTTTATAAGATAATGTATTTTGTACATATCTGTTAAATCTTTTTGGTTCATAACTTCTCTTAGATTCACTGTGTGTCTTAGTTTTTGTTCCATGACCACTCCATTTCTAAGAGTGGTGTGTTGATGTCTCCCATTATTTTTGTGTGAGGTTCATGTGTACATTGAGCTTTAGTAAAGTTTTGCTTATGAAAGTGGATGCCCTTGCATTTGGAGCATAGATGTTCAGAACTGAGAGTTCTTCTTGGTAAATTTTTACTTTTATAAGTATGAAGTGTCCTTCCTTATGTTTTTTGATAACTTTTGGTTGAATGTCGATTTTATTCATTATTAGAATGACTACTACACCTTGCTTCTTGTGAACATTAGCTTTGAAAATTGTTTTCAAGCCTTTTACTCTGAGGTAGTGTCTGTCTTTGTAACTGATATACATTTTTGTATGCAGCAAAATTCTGGGTCTTGTTTATGTATCCTGTCCATTAAGCTATGTATTTTTATTGGGAAATTGAGGCTATTTATGTTAAGACGTATTAAGGAGAAATGATTTTTGCTTCCTGTTCTTTTTGTTATTATAAGTGGAATTTTTTGTGGCTATCTTCTTTTGAGTTTTTTGGAAGAAGATTACTTTCTTGATGTTTCTAGGGTGTAGTTCCACTCCTTGTGTTGGAGTTTTCCATATATTATCCTTTGTAGGACTGGACATGTAGAAAGATATTTATAAATTTGTTCTTGTTATGGACTATCTTGGTTTCTTCTTCAATGTAATTGAGAGTTTTGTTGGGTATAGTAGCATGGGCTGGCATGTGTGTTCTCCTAGGGTCTGTATGACATTTACCCTAAGATCTTCTAGCTTTTGCATTCTCTGGTAAGAAGTTTGGTGTAATTCTGATAGGTCTGCCTTTATATGTTACTTGACCTTTCCCCTTACTGATTTTAATATTTTCTTTGTTTTGTACATTTGGTATTTTAATTATTATGTTACAGGAGGTATTTCTTTTCTGGTCTAGTCTATTTGGGGTTGTGTAGGCTTCTTGTATGTTCATGGGCATCACTTTCTTTAGGTTACTGAAGTTATCATCTATAATTTTGTTGAAGATTTTTACTGGCCATTTTAGTTGAGAATCACACTCTCTTCTGTACCTATCATTTTTAGGTTTAATCTTCTCATTGTGTCCTGGATATTCTGGATGTTCTGGTTTAGGACTTTTTTTCATTTTGCATTTACATTGACTGTTTTGTCAATATTTTCTATAGTATCTTCTCTACCTTGGATTTTCTCTTCTATGTCTTGTATTCTGTTGGAGATGCTTACATCTATGACTACTGATCTCTTTCCTAAGTTTTCTGGATCCGGGGTGGTCTCCTTTTGTGCTTTCTTTATTATTTCTACTTCTATTTTTAGCACCCAGATGGTTTTGTTCAATTACTTCACTTGTTTGATTGTGTTTTCTTGTAATTCTTTAAGGGATTTTTGTGCTTCCTCTTTAAGTACTTCTACCTGTTTTCCTGTGTTCTTCTGTATTTCTTTCTTTAAGGGAGTTATTTTTCCATCTTAAAATCTTCTCTATCATCATGAGCAGTGATTTTAAATTCAAATCTTGCTCTTCTGGTGTGATGCGATATCCAGGACTTGCTATAGTGGGACAACTAGGTTCTCAGTATGCCAAGTAACCTTGGTTTCTGTTGCTATGTTCTTATGCTTGCCTCTGGCCATCTGGTTATTTCTGATGCTACCTGCACTCACTGTCTCTGACTGTTATCTCCTGTTATCTTGGCTGTGTCAGAACTCTTCAGAATCCGGTCATCTCTGTGATCCTGTGATACTGAGATACTGAGTGTAAGAGCTCCTGGGAGTCAAGCTGTTTCTGAGATCCAGACATCCTGGTGTGACCAAGCTCCTGAAATCCTGTGATCCTATGATCCTGGGTGTGCTAGAACTCCAGGGGATCCAGCTTCCTCTGGATGTTGTGGGTTTGGGTGCAGAGCATGCACCCTAGGTCTGCTCAGGCAGGGCATTGACTCAGACCCAAATGAGCCCATACCACTGGCCAGTTGGGGTTCTGCCTTCCTGGACCCCTGGTGGTCCCAGTTACTCCATATTTGTGGCAAATGTTATAGCCTCCTCTCCTATAATCCTGCATGCATTAGAGCTCCTGTCATTCCAGCATCCTCTGGGAGTTGTGGGATTGGGTGCAGAACTGGCACCCAATGTCTGTTCAGTGCACAGTCTCAGATTGGAAGTGCTCTTAGCATTCTTACTAACATATTTGATCTTTGCTTTTATAAAAGGTCAACTCTTCACCTACTGGTTGTTCCTTCTCAAGCTAACCTGCTGGGTATTATACTAAAAGTTCCATGAATTCTTGTTTCCCCATATCATAACAAGAATCTGACTTGGACAGAATACCAAGTAGCCATAGAAAATACAATAGAGAAGAATCATGTCTATGGTGAGGGTAATGATGCTATCAACATTCCCTGTTAGATCAATTAAGCTCTGCAGACTCTTAACTGAGATTGCAGTCTTTATTTCTTCATCTGCATTCTGAACTGCAAGTGATCTTTGGAGGTTAAAAGGGAGTAGTAAATGGTTAATTGAAATTCTGGTGCAGTGGTTGCTTCCTTTAAGTCATCATCTATGATAGGGCAGGACTTTGCAATGATACAGCTGTTTTGAGACTTCCTATCCTCCTATAAGTAATCAAGTACCCAAGGAGTTGTGGGGGGCTGCAACCCTGTAGGTGCAACAACAATATGAACTAACCAGTACCCCCTGAGCTCGTGTCTCTAGCTGCATATGCAGCAGAAGATGGCCTAATCAGCCATCACTGGGAAGAGAGGCCCCTTGGTCTTATAAACTTTATATGATCCAGCACAGGGGAAGGCCAGGGCCAAGTAGTGGGAGTGGGTGGGTAGGGGAGCAGGGGCAGGGGTGGGGTATAGGGAACTTTTGGGATAGCATTTGAAATGTATATAAAGAAAATAATAATAAATAAAAAAATCTGAAAAAAAAAGTAATCCTTCTTCTATGATCTTTAATGAAATCTGATAAACTCATTGGTCACACTAAGTTTGTTTTTAATAAAATTATATCTTTGTTTGTCATTGGTGGCTACCTAGGGTGAACAGGAATTTGTTTTTCCTCAGAAAAAGTTGACACCATTCCAGCTTCTGCTGTTCCTTAGAAGTTCCATTACTCCTCTATATGAACAGTCAGGAGATCTATTTCTGTTGTTCACATAGAAATGATGAGGTTAGTTATTTGCATAAAGGAAATAGGTAGAGAAATGTTGAGTATCACTTTATAGAACCAATTTAAGTTGCGTAGGAGTTGTATACACATATAGTCTGATGCTCTAAGGACAAATGCAAATAAAACATTGCAGAAGTTGATTGTCAAACACAGATGGATCAACCTTGCAAAGTCTTGTGCAGTGGCTTGCAACAGATGAGGAGGAAGTTTTCCAATGGCAGCAGCCACTGAAAGTTCTAACAGATTTTCAGAGATTGGTATGAAGTTCTGGGAGACAGCGGCCAGAGAATAAATTGTAATAAGCTAAATTTATTTAAAACTGAAGGGGCTAAGTGAAAGATTTTAAAAATGGAGACCAAAATGATCTCATTTCTGTTAAATTTTACAGCTTCATGAGAAAGTTTTTCACTTTAATCAGCAACCTGAGAAGCTGTCTCTCAGAGGGATAAAAGCTGTCTTACAGCTACAATAGGGTTTTATAGAAACCAGGGCAAGTGGTTAATTATCTATTAGCAGTGACACCATTCTGGAGAGTGTGCAGACTCTTAGGATTTCATCTCCCTGGAATTGATGACAGAAGTCATGTAGCAGAGGCTATAAGGAGAGTACCTGGTACTGACTGGAGCTGCTTAGGCATCCTAAAGTCAAAAGCAGCAGTTAGTAAAACTCATGACAATCAAGACAGGTGCTCCATTTAGAAAAGGGGAAATAAAAGCATAATTAGGAAAAAATTTTAGAGCAATGGAATAGAATTGAAGACCCAGAAATAAAAGCACACACTGATGTACACTTGTTCTTTAACAAAGAAGCCAAAACCATCCAGTAGATAAAAGACAGCATATTTAACAAAAGATGCTGGCTTAAGTAGTGGTTTGCATGTAGAAGAATGCAAATTGACCCATTCTTATCTCCTTGTGAAAAACTCAAGTTCAAGTGGATCAAAGACATCCACATAAAGCAAGATCACTGAATCCATTATAAGAGAAATTTTGAAAGAGCCTCAAACACATCAGCACAGGGGAAAATTTCCGAACACCTATGGTTCAGGCTCTAAGATCAATTATTGACAAATGAGATCTCATAAAATTGAAAAGCTTCTGTAAGGTAAAATACACTGTAATTAGGATAAAATGGCAACCAACAGAATGGGAAAAGATCTTTACCATGTCTACATCCAATAGAGTGCTAATATCAAATATATACAAAGAACTCAAGAAGTTAGAGCCCAGAGAATCAAAGAACCTTATTAAAATGGGGTGCAGAGCTAAACATAGAATCTTGAATGGCCGCCAAGGAGCTAAAGAAATATTGAACCTTCGTACTCATCAGAGATGTGCAAATCAAAATGACCCTAGATTCTACCTCACACCAGTCAGAATGGCTAAAATCAAAAACTCAGGTGACAGCAGATGCTGCTGAGGATGTAGAGAAAAAGAAATAGTCCTCCATTCCTGGTGAGAATGCAAGCAGGTACAACTACTCTGGAAATCAGTCTGGCAGTTCCTCAGAATATTGGACATAATAGTACCTGAGGACCCAGCTATATATATATATTCTTCTGCCTATATATATGTCAGAAGCTGGAAAGTATCTATATGTCCTTCAATAGAAGAATGGATACAGAAATCAAGTACATTTACACAATGGAATACTACTCAGCCATTAAAAATAATGACTTCATGAAATTTACAAACAAATGGATGGAACTAAAAAATACCCACCTGAGTGAGATAACACAGTCACAAAAGCACACAAATGGTATGTACTCACTGATAAGCAGATATTAGGCAAAAAGCTCAGAATAGCAACTTACAGATCATATGAAGCTCAAGTAGAAGGAAGACAAACGTATGGATGCTTAAGTCTTACTTAGTAGGGGGAACAAAATAATTATGGGATGTAGAGTGTGGGGGGGACTTTGGAGGTGCAGAAAAGGGGGAGAGGAAAAAAGTTGGGACAGGTTTAGGTGAGGGAAGAGATGAGGGAGATGTTCAGAGGATCAGAAAATTGAAAAGTGTTGTGTAGCAGTGGGGATGGGGATCGGGGGGTAACCAACAGAAAGCCCCAGAGAACAGAAAAGCAAGAGGCTTACAGGACCCATTGGGGATGGCATTAGCTGAAATACCCAACAAAGGGGAAACAGAACATATAGAGACCATACAGAGAGGTTAGGCACAGCCACCATTTGAAGTTTGGGGCCAATCAACCTTCTCAAAATTTTAACTCAGAATTGCTCCTGTCTAAAGAAAATACAGGGATAATAAGTGGAGAAGAGACTGAAGGAAAGGCCATCCAGAGACTGTCCCCGAAAGGAATCTAGCCCATATGCAACCACCAAATCCAGTCACTGTTGCTGATGCCAAGAAATGTTTGCTGATAGGAGCCTGATATAGCTGCCCCTCTAGAGGGTCTGCCAGAACTTTATCAATACAGATGTCAACAGTTGCATCCAAACATCAGACTGAGCACTGGGACCACAATGGAGGAAGACTGAAGGATCTGAAGGAGGTTGCAACTCCATAGAAAGAACAACAATATTAACCAACCAAACTCCCCAGATCTCCCAGGGACTGAACTACCAACCAAAGAAGATATATAGAGGGGCCCATGGCTCCAGCTGCAAATGTACTAGAGAAAGCCCCTATTTGGCATCAATGGGAGAGGAGGCCCTTGGTCCTGTAAAGGTTTGATGTCCCAGCATAAGGAAATGATAGGGTGATAAGGTAGGAGTGGATAAGTGGTTGGGGAAGAACACTCATAGAAGCAGGGGGAGGACTCAGGATGGGGATTTAGGACGGGAAACCAGGAAGGGACAAAAAACTTGAAATGTAAATAAAATTACCGATAAAAAATTAAAAAGAAACATGAAATAAAGAAAGGTTACCTTCTAGAATTAAATGCAGTGGAAGTCCTTCATCCTCTCTCCAATACTTGTTTCATCAAAAAAAAAAAAAAAAAAAAAAAAAAAAAAAAAAAAAAAATTAAATTTCAAAAAAAAAAAAAAAAAAAAAAAAAAGAACATAAGAAAATTTTCCAACTGTTTGTTTCTATAGAACATTAATGTATTATATTATACTTTTAATTTATTTGTGATGAAAATATATACAGATTGTTGAAAAGAATTTAAAAATAACTTAACAGGCATATCTTGGAGCTCAAAGACTCATATGAATCTCGGTTGTTAGCTACATTCTCATTTTCATCAAAACACATTCTACTTATAACACAAGGATGCTCTGCAATCAAAATAGAAAAAGGCTCTGATTTTTACAAATTGCATGTTCTATTAGTGAGAATAATTAAGAAAATAATATAGAAAATCATTGGAATCATAAGTAATTATAATTAATATGCTATAAAAGTGAAGTAATTTGTGAATGGAGTGCTCAAATTTTAGCACCTAACCCAGACTGGAGGTCTAAAAATAGTTTCTTCAGTTGTGCTGACATCTGGCATAGAAAAAGAAAATCAAGAAGGAGAAAAGTGGATAATTAGAACAACAGGAGAAATAGGCTATAAGAAAACACAGATGCAAACACAGCCCATTAGCGGGTGCTGTGAGGAAAATATCAGGCACTCATGAGTGTTTTTCATCCCATTCTCAGGTGTTCTGAGATGATGGAAATCTGGTGTTAAGAAAAGAGTATGGAGATCACATGCCTCTCTGGAAACAAGATTCATAATACAGTTCCAGAAGGAACTGAAAACAGATGATCATGGTTAATATTCATTGTCAGATTGACCGGACCTCAGATCCCCTCAGAGAAAATGCCTCTTACTAAGTATTTCTTTGAAGATGATCTAGGTCATTAATTCACTCATTATTCATTCACTTCTCAAATCACTATTAATTATGGATTTATCCTTTGTGCAGCACAAGACTTCTGAGGTGAAATATAGAACATCTGACCTCAGTGAGGTAATAATTGGCAAATCTCTTTTTATGGATTTGTTTTTTTTTTATGGCACTTTTTTTACTTTGAACACTAGCATGATGCTCATGTCTATTCTTATATTCTTCATATTTCCACAATGGTAGATCACATCTATTACAACAATAAAAGTTGCATGTCTACAAAACATGTACTCTTATTATACACACACACACACACACACACA
>NW_018394148.1:182454-193510 GCF_900095145.1 Mus pahari
TATATATATATACACACACACACACACTCAGATAGATAGGTAGATAGATAGATAGATAGATAGATAGATAGATAGATAGATAGATAGATAGATAGATTTGTGAAGGCTATATGACAGTCTTGCCCTTGAGAATCAATGACTTAATAGATGTAGGACCAAATTCCCCAGAGAACCCAAGGAAATATCATATATGTCATATGTGACATAGATTCTTAGTGTTCAAATGACTATAAATCTGGTCTTATTTTTTGATCCAAAACTCCTGATAATGGCCAGTCCTTTATGAATTTCCATTTATTGTCTTTAGATATATCCTCTTAGTGTCTTTCATGTTTCTGGATTTATGAGCTTTCTTTAACAGTATCGTAACTAGGTGATTTAGTAGATGTGCCAGGATGCATTTACTAACTTGATACTTTAGGAACATATGAAGTTCTTAAAACCTTCTAAAACTCAAATAAAATAGGTATTTTGTGTCCTTGTTAGCTTGAAATGTCAACTACACAAGCTGTGATCAACTGAGAAGAGACTTTCAGTTGAAGAACTTTTTAGATCAAGTAAAACTGTGATGAGTCTAGAGAAAACTATTTTGATTTTTATTGAATAAGATGGTTCAGGCCACTATGGTTGGCACAATTTGTAGGCAGGTGTGTTGGGTTTGGTCTTGTTATGTCTTTTAATGATGGGCACAGTCCCCAATACCTGGTTGCTCAAAAGAGTGTCCACATGTAGATCCAAGTGATGTAATGTGATCTTGCTCCAATTTACTATTCATTGACGAATAAAGATGTCAGTAGCCAATAACTGGGCAGATATTGTAATAAGTCAGACAAATACAGATGGATTAGTATATCTATTATTGAACAAAAACATTATAAAGCCATAATCTTACATTGAGAGATCCTTGTATTTTGATGCTGAATTGAGGTTATATTTTGTTACATTGATACAGAATGTTGTATACTGATACAGATTCAAGGTTTTCATTGGTAGAAATCATTACATATTGGTAAAAATCTTTAAAATTGATCATATTAAGCCAGGAAGCAGATCTGAACTCCAGACCCCTGTGCTCCTTCCCCTCCAGAGGAGAGGTGGCCACGAGGGATGGCTCTAACCACCAGAACAGTCCACATTTTGGGCAGTCATCTTCAGCCAGGAAGCAGATCTGATCTCCAGACCCTGTGCTCCTTCCCTGCCAGAGAAGAGGTGGCCTGCAGACAGTACTCTGACCACTGAGACTCAGGACAGAGTTGGACTCCCAGAAGTGCTGACAGAAGCTAAAAGAATCACAGGAGGAACAAGCTCCAGCCAGAGACAGCTATAACAACTAATGCCAGAGATTACCAGATGGCAAAAGGCAAATTTAAGAATCTTAATAACAGAGACCAAGACAGCTCACCATCATCAGAACCCAGCACTCCCACTTCAGCGAGTCCTGGATAGCCCAACAAACCCGAAAAGCAAGACTCAGAATTAAATCATATCTCATGATGGTAGTAGAGAATTTTAAGAAGGGCGTTAATAACTCGCTTGAAGAAATACAAAACAACACTGTGAAACAGGTGGAAGCCATTAAAGAATTACAGGAAAACACATCCAAACAGGTGATAGAATTGAACAAAACCACCCCAGATCAAAAAAATGGAAGTAGAAAGAAAGAAAGAAAGAAAGAAAGAAAGAAAGAAAGAAAGAAAGAAAGAAAGAAAGAAAGAAAGAAAGACAACTCTGGAGATAGAAACCCTAGGAAAGAAATCAGGAACCACAGATGCAAGCATCAGCAAAAGAATACAAGAGATGGAATAGAGAATCTCAGGTGCAGAAGATTCCATAAAGAACATAGACACAACAATCATAGAAAATGCAAAATGTAAAATGATCCTAATTCAAAACATCCAAGAAATCCAGGACACACTGAGAAGATCAAACCTACAAATAACAGGAGTAGATGAGAATGAAGATTTTCAACTTAAAGGGCCAGCAAGTATCTTCAACAAAATTATAGAAGATAACTTCCCTAACCTAAAGAAAGAGATGCCCATGAACATACAAAAGCCTACCGAACTCCAAATAAACTAGACCAGAAAATTAATTCCTCCCAAAAATACTACTCAGAACAACAAATGAACTAAATAAATATAGAATATTAAAATCAGTAAGGGTAAAAGGTCAAGTAACATATAAAGTCAGGCCTATTAGAATTACACCAGACTTCTCACCAGAGACTATGAAAGCCAGAAGATACTGGACAAATGTTATACATGCCCTAAGATAACACAAATGCCAGCCCAGGCTACTATGCCCAGCAAAACTCTCAATTACCATAAATGGAGAAACCAAAGTATTCCATGATAAAACCAAATTCACACAATATCTTTCTATGAATCAAGCCTTTCAAAGGATAATATAGGGAAAACACCAACACAAAGATGGATACTTCACCCTAGAAAAATCAAGAAAGTAATCCATCAACAAACAGAAAAGAAGTCAGCTGGAAGAACAGAATCCCAACTTTAACAACAAAAATAACAGGAAGCAACAATTACTTTTCTCTAATATCTTTTAATATCAATGGACTCAATTCACCAATAAAAAGACATAGACTAACAGACTGGCTACACAAACAGGACCCAGCATTTTGCTGCTTATTGGAAACCCACATCAAGGAAAAAGACAGACACTACCTCAGAGTAAAAGGCTAGAAAACAATTTTCCAAGCAAATGTTCCAAAGAAACAAGCTGGAGTAGCCATTCTAATATCAAATAAAATTGACTTCAAACTCAAAGTTATCAAAAAAGACAAGGAAGGGCACTTCATATTTGTCAAGGGAAAATTTACCAAATGAATTCTCAATCCTGAATACTTATGCTCCAAATGCAAGGGCTGCCACATTCATTAAAGAAACTTTGGTAAAGCTCAAAGCACACATTGCACCTCACACAATAATAGTGTGAGACTTCAACATCCCAATATCATCATTGGACAGATCCTGGAAACAAAAACTAAACAGAGACACATTGAAACTAACAGAAGTTATGAAAGAAATGGATTTAACAGATATATACAGTACATCTTATCCTAAAAATATAAGGATATAACTACTTCTCAGCACCTCATGGTATCTCCTCCAAAATTGACCACATAATTTGTCAAAGACTAGGCCTCCGATTATGAGGATTTTATTGAGTATTTTTGCATCAATATTCATAAGGGAAATTGGTTTGAAGTTCTCTTTCTTTGTTGAATCTTTGAGAGGTTTAGGTATCAGAGCAATTGTGGCTTCATAAAATGAATTTGGTAGGGTACCTTCTGTGTCTATTTTGTGGAATAGTTTGAGGAGAGTTGGAATTAGGTCCAATAAAGAAAGAGAATTTCAGACCAATTTCCCACGTGATCAACTCGTCAGATGCCGAGAAAGCATTTGACAAAATCCAATACCCCTTCATGATAAAAGTCTTAGAATGATCAGGAATTCAAGGCCCCTACTTANACATAATAAAATCAATCTACAGCAAACCAGTAGCCAACATCAAAGTAAATAGAGAGAAACTCGAAACAATCCCACTAAAATCAAGGAATAGACAAGGCTGCCCACTTTCTCCCTACCCACTCAATATAGAACTTGAAGTCATAACCAGAGCAATTCAACAACAAAAGGAGATCGAGGGGATACAAAGTGGAGAGGAAGAAGTCAAAATATGACTATTCCCCGATGCTGTGATATAAGTGACCCTAAAAATTCCGCCAGAGAACTATTAAACCTGATTTAAAAAAAAACAAAAAAAACAAAAACAGCTTCAGTGAAGTAGTTGGATGTAAAATTAGCTCAAACAAATCAGTGGATTTCTCTACACAAAGGATAAACAGGCTGAAAAAGAAATTAGGGAGACAACACCCCTCAAAATAGTCAAAAATAATATAAAATATTTTGGTGTGACCCTAACTAAGGAAGTGAAAGATCTGTATGATAAGAACTTCAAATCTCTGAAGAAAGATATTGAAGAAGATCTCAGAAGATGGAAAGATGTCCTATGCTCATGGATCGCAGGATTAATATAGTAAAAATAGCTATCCTAAGGAAAGCAATCTACAGATTCAATGCAATCCCCATGAGAATTCCAACTTAAATCTTCACAGAGTTAGAAAGGGACATTCGCAAATTCATGTTGCATAACCAATAACCTAGGATAGCAAAAGCTATTCTCAACAATAAAAGAACTTCTGGTGGAACCACAATGCCTAACCTCCATCAGTACTACAGAGCAATTGTGATAAAAACTGCTTGGTACTGGTACAGCAACACGCAGGTAGATCAACTGAGTAGAACTGAAGTCCCAGAAATGAAACCACACATTTATGGTCACTTGATCTTTGACAAGGGAACTAAAACCATCCAGTGGAAAAAAAGACAGCATTTTCAACAAATGTTGATGGCACAACTGGAGGTCATCATATAGAAGCATGTGAATTGATCCATTCTCATCTCCTTCTACAAAGCTCAAGTCTAAGTGTATCAAAGAACTCCACATAAAACCAGATACACTGAAACTTATANAGGAGAAAGTGGTGAAAAGCCTCGAAGATATGGGCACAGAGGAAAAATCCCTAAACAGAAGAGCAATGGCTTGTGCTATAAGATCAAGAATCGACAAATGGGACCTCATAAAATTGCAAAGCTTTTGTAAGGCAAAAGATACTGTCATTAAGACAAAAAGGAAACCAACAGATTGGGAATGGATTTTTACCAATCCTAAATCTGATAGGGGACTAACATCCAATATATAAAAAGAGCTCAGGGAGATGGACTCCAGAAACTCAAATAACCCCATGAAAAAAATAGGGCACAGAGCTAAACAAAGAACTCTCAACTGAGGAATATTGAAGGACTGAGATGCACCTCAAAAAAATGTTCAACATCCTTAACCATCAGGGAAATGCAAATCAAAACAACCCTGAGATTCCACCCCACACAAGTCAGAATGGCTAAGATCAAAAATTCAGGTGACATCACATGCTGGCTGTGGAGAAAGAGGCACACTCCTTCCTTCATTGCTGGTGGGATTGCATGCTTGTACAACCACTCTTGAAGTCATTCTGTTGGATCCTCAGAAAATTTTAAATAGTACTACTGGAAGATCCAGTAATAACACTCCTGGGCATATACATAGAAGATGTATATGGTAATAAGGACACATGCTCCACTATGTTCATAGCCACCTTATGTATAATAGACAGAAGCTGAAAAGAACTCAGATATTCCTCAACAGAGGAATGGATAACACACACACACACACACACACACACACACACACACACACACACACACAATGGAGTACTACTCAGCTATTAATAACAATGAATTTATGAAATTCTTAGGCAAGTGAATGTATCTGGAGAATATCATCCTGAGTTAGGTAATCCTATCACAAATGAACTCACCTGATATGCACTCACTGATAAGTGGATATTAGCCCAGAAACTTAGAATACCCAAGATACAATTTGCACAACACAAGAAAATCACGAAGAAGGATGACCAATCCATGGATACTTCATTCCTCTGTAGAATAGAGAACAAAATACCTGTGGAAGGAGTTACAGAGATGAAGTTTGGAGCTGAGGCAAAAGAATGAACCATCCAGACGGCTCACCCAGGGATCCATCCCATAATCAGCCACCAAATGCAGACACTATAGCATATGCCAGCAAGGTTTTGCTGAAAGGACCCTGATATAGCTTTCTCTTGTGAGGCTATGCAGTGCCTGGCAAATACAGAAGTGGATGCTCACAGTCACCTATTGGATGGAACACAGGGCCCCCAAAGGAGGAGCTAGAGAAAGTACCCAAGGAACTGAAGGGATCTGCAACCCNATAGGTGGAACAACAATATCAAGTAACCAGTACCTCCAGAGCTCATGTCTCTAGCTGCATATGTACCAGAAGATAGCCTAGTAGGCCATCATTGGAAGAGAGTCCCCTTGGTATTGTTAACTTTATATGCCTCAGTACTGGGGAACTCCAGGTCCAAGAAGTGGGAGTGGGCGGGTAGCAGAGCAGGTCATGGGAGATGGTATAGGAACTTTTGGGATAGCATTTGAAATGTAAATGAAGAAAATATCTCATAAAAAATTGTAAAAAAAAGAAATTTAAAATTAATTTTCTTACTCTTAGATAGGCATTGTGCATCTGCAACTCATTTACAATACAAGACTAATTCCAGTCCTTTTAATAGCTGCTATTACAAGCTGTTTAGGATAATTAAATACAGCAAGTTTATAGTTAGTCAATCAAACTCATAGTCATGTCAGTTATTAGTCTATATTATCACAGAATTATACACTGTTTTATATAGAAAAGAGTTATGTGGAGACATCAAAATGTGCTTATTTAGATATGCTTTAAATAGATTATCTTCAAAAGTGTCAGAGATACACAGAATGTAGCACTTAAAATAATTTCATTATTAAAAGATATTCTGACTATGAGACAGCTTTGCTGTGACAGTTTCCCCATTAGACTTCAAGGAAGATGATGAGTGTCAGTAACCTCTATACAGAGTTGCTTCAATTGTTGCAAGCTAGCCACTGGGAAAACATTCCTTAACTCTATTTGCAGACAAGACTGCTGTCTAAAAAAGAACAAAATGACACTTAATAGTCATTTACTAAGCTCTGCCAAGACAGGGTAAAGGAGTTCTTCTTAACTCCTGTTTTGCTAAGGTCTTTCAGATCTTCTGTGCTGGATGGCTAAAGATAGATGCTCCAACATTATAAGGAATATTGGAGATTGTCTGTGAACTAGGGTGTTGCAGTAATTTCTATTTTTAAAAGCTGTGTCCTTTTGTTTACTGCATACTCAAATAATATTTATTCCTTCTCAAATCTCTGATGGAGCTGCAGTCTAGATAATTATTCTCACAATTAAAATTGCATTGTTTAGGATTTAAGAAGATGTTCTTAGGATGGGAATATAGGTTAAGATAATAAAAATAATTTGAAATAAAATTCTAATAAAATATTTTATCAAAATGGACAAATATAATGGATTGTATGTGATAAATTAATATTGTACCTTGTAATTTTTATTCAATTTTTGTTGGAGTTAAAGGGGGAATAATTGAGGTTTGGTCCTTTGCTATGTATTACAATACTAAGTGTAGGCCCCAAGTCTTAGATGCCCTTGAGGAGACAGAGTTCACATGTAGACCCAAGTGACGTTATGTGATTTTTTAACTGCTAGTTATTTGTGATTGGATATCAGGATTCTAACAGTCAATAGCTGGGCAGAAGAGATATAGGCAGGCTTTTGTCTTCCTAGGCTTTGAAGTCAGACCCCAAGGGAAACAAGAAGATGAAGGAGGAACAGATAAATACTATGGGTAAGGAGTCTAGAAAACATGACCCTGAGGGCTGTCCAACTAGGTTTAAGAGCAGCCCAGATGAAACACACTGAATAATAACTTGTAATCATCAGTAGGTAAGTAAACTCTGATGGCACAGAGGGTAGATTTCTGCCCAGCTCTTGTGCTGATTAAGGTATATTGTAATCCATAAATGTATGTCTTTTGTCCAGGAATTCAATGGTCAAAGATGTGATAGAAACCTGAATTAAGATTGAAAATATCTGCAACACAGATGATCCTGTCGTATAAGAAAACGAAGTATAAACCAGCCTGTGAGACAGCCATCAAGCAATATCCTTTATGGTTCCTGCTATACCCCTTTGGCTGTGATATGAAGTAAATTATTTGATGGTAAGTAATGCTGTGAATAATAGCAAGCAGGGATCTCTTCTACTTGCTTCCTTGACTTTCCCTCATTGCTGGATTATGATCTAGAATTGTAAGCCAAAATAACCCTTCTTCTGGTTTCTTTGGATAAAGTATATAAAGCAACAAAATAAGAACCCTTGACTTCCCTTGCTACACATACACACACACACACACACACACACACACACACACACACACACACACACACATTTTATTTTTTTCTTCCACCTCAGTCATTCCTTCTCATCCCTTTCTCTGCTTCCCTAACAGAAAGATCATTCTACATGGAGCTGAACTAACTATCTTAGTTTCTTTTCTATTGCTATTTAGATTATTATGCCCAAATCAGCCTACAGGACACAAAGTTTTTTTAACAGTTCCAGAAAGATGAATTCCATAATAGTGGGGAAACATAAGAGCTTGGACTGGCCCATCACATTACATCAGCCATCAGGAGAAAGGGGGGGAGGGAGGGAGGGAAGGAAGGAGAGAGAGAGACAGAGACAGATACAGAGAGAACAGGAAATGAGACTAGTTATAAAACCTAAACTTCCAATATCAGTGACATCATTTCTCCAAGAAGGCTACACCATTCCAAATAGTATCATGAACTGGGGACCAAGAATTGAACACATGAGCCTGTGGGGAATCTTTCACATTCAAACCATAGCAGTAACTGTAAATCATCCTTGCATAATAGTTTGAATAAATGCCCAGGACAGGGAAGACACTTTTTCCCCCACCAATGGTTCTATGAAAGTCAAGAACTAAGTTGCTATGCTCAAATCTTCATAAAAGAAATAGTGATGATAGCTGACCAAGTCTCAGCCACAAGATCATTGAATAGCATAGTTAGTGGCATTAGCTCCACACAGGCATAGGCTGGCAGCAGGTATTGTGCAAGATCTCTATAGAGAGCTGTTGTGCCACTACCAGAGTGAGAATGATAGGAGAGCATGTCTGCCTGCTAATCATGGGCCTCCCTGCTCACTCTCATATCCCTGGTTTTAGAAAAGGCATCTTGTCAAAGCCTAATTTTCTAATAGTTGTGGAGATAAAGAAATCTCTCTGAATTGCTCTGGCTGCCAGTAAATAAAGGAAAAAAAATACCCTAGACTAGCTGACTTGAATCATAAACATTGTGTGTGTGTGTGTGTGTGTGTGTGTGTGTGTGTGTGTGTGTGTGTGTGTGTATGTGTGTGTGCGTGTGTCTGTGTGTCTGTGTGTGTGTGTGTGCATGCCGGTGTTTATGAGTGTATGTGTATGTGTTTCTACTGTCTAGAACTATGATACCCAAGACCATGGTGTCACAGGGTTAATATACTGATAACTTCCCAATTTCTTCTTGTATTTCTTGTTTATCTAGCTTGGAACAGGAGAGGAAGAAAGGGGAAATTAAAGACAGAGGGTGGCAGAATAAAAGAGAAGGTGAGCACTCACGCCTTTGGAAATACCACTAGAAATCTAACTCATTTTGTGACTTTTTCTAATCCTAATTAACAAAAATGTTCCCCATCTCCATGAATTATCACTGCAGGGATCCCATTCAGTATATGTCACTTATGGGGTGTCCCAGGCTCAATACATAGCAAAGCTCTAACCTGCAGTTATTACATGAAAATTCAGGTTGAACTATTAAAGATGAGTAGCAGAGTCTGGAGAGCCCCCACTGAGATTTCATATAACCCAGAATAAAACACTATGGTAGAAATAGAGATTATATTAAAAAATTAGTTTCTGGATGGAAATTGGCCATAGAGTTGGGAAATACAGCGGCCCAATTGCTTCTGAGTCATGAGTCCTATTCCTTGAATAGTCAAGTACATAACAACCAAGGACTTCATTGGGCATCATGGATCCCTTATACATGTTTTGTTCTTTACTGTAGTACTTGCCCTGAGATTATCATCTTTCTTTCATATATTAATCTCACTGCTTTTCTTAAACTATTTGTCTGTCCAGCAAGTCAGTGTTTCTGCCTGTAGTTTTACATTGAACTTCAGATGTGTGACTTTATTGATATTAGGCATTAGCTCNAGCTGTTGCCTGTGTTTTGGCTGTATCGTGTTGTAATGCAAGGTTTCTCATCATTCAGAAGAGAATGGCAATGGCTATAGCCTTTTGCTATCAGAATGCTGACTCAGCAGGAAGGCAGGCTGGATTTAAAAGCTGAAAAGCCAAAACCAAAGAAACTTAAGTGTATGTGGAAAGGCTGTGAATTATGAAATGTTGTCGCTCCAGTCTTAAGCAAAAAATTAGGGACAATGGAGAGAGACAAAGAAGCCAGATGGTGTGGACCCTGGTGCTGATTGCTTTCCTGGTCCTCCATCACCTTAGAACTCTCATCTGTAATTTAGTCATTAGGCAACATTCCAAGTCTCACCTATGTCCACTGAATCTGAAATTAACAACTCATTGCTGAGAAGCCAAGCAATTTGTAAGAAGTTTACACTTAGGGAGCACTTTAAGTTATAATATAGAGTGGCAATTTAAGTTATAATATAGAGTGCTCTGGGAGTAGGAAGGACAGTGAGCCCATTTCACATTGCACAGCTCTTCAGCAAGCCATGGCAGAAGCCAGTTCATTTTGAGATAGAAAGGTAAGGCATACCTGAACTTCTCTTTCATGAATGGAGGGCCTCACATTGGTACCAAGTTGAAAGATGGGTGTGTGTGTGTGTGTGTGTGTGTGTGTGTGTGTGTGTGTGTGTGTATGCCCTTGTGTGTGTTTTCTTTGTTGTATATTTGAATGTGGTTTTTATGATGTATGTTTGTGTAGTACATGCCTATGAGTGTACATGCCCATGTAGATGCAGGAAGAGGCTGGAGTAGGTTATCTGTGCCCTTTCTCTATGATTTTCCATCTTTCACTGAACTGGCAGCTCAATATTTTGGCTTAGCTGACTAGATCGAGAACTCTCAGGGTTTACTTGCTCCTGCCCCCAAGTACTGGGGTTAAAAGCACCAGCGACTATGCTCAGAATTTTACAAATTCAAGTGCTCAAGGTTGCAGAGCAAATATTCTTACCCACTGAGTGGTCTTCTAGCACTGAAAGGTATTTTTAAAAATCATACTTGGCTGCATATCATATTGACAAATATTATTTGTTCTGTTATTGCATTGGTGCCAGTCTTGACCACTAATCCATATCTCTAACTATTTTCCCAAGCCCTCAAATAGTCTCTGTTCTTTCTTTCTTTCTTTCTTTCTTTCTTTCTTTCTTTCTTTCTTTCTTTCTTTCTTTCTTTCTTTCTTTCTTTCTTTCTTCCTTCCTTCCTTCCTTC
>NW_018394148.1:194615-196036 GCF_900095145.1 Mus pahari
TCTCCTCTCCTCTCCTCTCCTCTCCTCTCTCTTTCTTACTCTTACTCTCTTTCTCTCTAGCCTTCCCCCTTCTCTCTAACTTCTCTCATTATTCCTGCCTTCCTACACTAAAGTACTAAAACAATAGACAGTCTCTGCTCATCAAGATCCTCTGTGTTCATTCTCCTCCTTGAGGGGACCTCTCTTCCCTCTTCCCTCTCTCCCATAATCCGGGGACTGCAGGGTGTGGCCCCAGGGCCTGCAGGTTGGGATACCCCTTGTCTACTCCCTCCCCCCAGTAGAGTGGAACTCTGGTGGGACATGGGTCCTCCTTTCCCCTCTTCCCCTAGGACCCCTTTTAGTTCCCATACTTTGCTATGATTTATTTTTTAAAATTTAATGTGTGTGTGTGTGTGTGTGTGTGTGTGTGTGTATGCACAAGTATAAAATGTGAAGTACAAGTAGATCAGAGAAAGTAACTTTGGGAAATCAGTTCTCTATCATCTTTTATGTCAGTTCACAGAATGGAACTCTTGTCTCCAGACTCACTCAGCTAACATTTTTTTTTTTTTACTCACCTAACATTTTATCCTCTGAACTATCTCACCTATCTTCTCCCCAGATTTCAACACAAGTATTAACTGCCATTCTAGTAGTTGGAATTTATTCTGTTTCCATTTCTTTGGCACATATAACCAGTTCCTTTGCTGCAAATTCAAATCAAACCAGATGTGCTGAGATTTTTATTGAATATTTTATGTATCAAGCTGAATTACCAGAAAGCTCCAACAAAATTAATTGAAAATTATACTGTAGGGAATTTAAGCCAACCCACTATTTAAACAGGCTTAAAATGTTACTAGAAGAAGAGAACCAGAATTAGTCTGTTTGAATTATGAAAAAAAAAAAAAAAAAGCTAAGCTGAATTGAGGCAGTAAATGTTGGCCCTTGCTATGCAGTTTGCTTTCTAAATGAAGTATAAGCTGCTTTACTGCTTTGGGATTAAAAAATAAATACACTTAGGTATAAATATAGAACTGTCAAATGAGTGTATGGAAAACTCTCATGGAAACTTGGAAACAGTCATTGTAAATGAAGAATGAGAATCATTCTTGGGTTAGACATATCAGCTTATTGTCTCAATGACAACCTGCAAGTGCTCAGCAGTTTGGATTCCTGCATCAGGCTATTTATATGTACACAGAATAGGAACATAACTGATGCAGGTTGGTATTGCTGAGTAAATTGTTTTGATTGTGAACAGAGCCTAATATCTGCTACAGATATTCACTATAAGTGGATTAGTCACTTCAGCTTCTTGCTGCTATGTTCCATACGATGACAGTCATGGAATGAATTCACCACTTAAAACTCACCACTTGCGATCACCCTGCGCCTCTCCTGCCCAGGAGGGGTGTTCGCCTGGCGGCTGTCCGCAGGCC
>NW_018394149.1:0-15260 GCF_900095145.1 Mus pahari
AAGAAGAAGAAGAAGAAGAAGAAGAAGAAGAAGAAGAAGAAGAAGAAGAAGAAGAAGAAGAAGAAGAAGAAGAAGAAGAAGAAGAAGAGACTAACAGAACAATTGATGCTGGTTTGCTGGAATAAAGAAATTAACAATAATTAAGTCTAGATCAGCATCACTGAGGGGAAACTATGTGGGAAGTGTTTTCTGAGAGTAAAAAAGCTGTGTTTCACAGATAGCCCAGGTTTTACCTTGACCTGAAACCTGACTTGGTGTTAATGTCACCCAGGTATTACTGGATTTCAAAGTATGAAAGGCTCAAGGAGAGTAACTGAGGCTTGGTACTCTGAGAAGCCTAGAGATAGCATTGGTGATGGTAAAGCCTCAGTGGCAGTTCATGGTCCAGGACTAGAGTGCTCATGCAAGGAAGTTGAGGCTTAGCACCATAAAGAGAGCCTATGAGAGGCTATTAGCAACATAATATATGCAATTTGTGGAGCAAAAAGTAAAAACTTAGACAAAATATTTTATAGATTTTACCACAAATAGAAGAAAAATAAGAGACTGTAACATATGTAATAAACATTATGGAAGTCAAAATTATTATTAATATATTAGTATCTTATTATACTCTATACAGTTATTCATAACCAAAAGTAAGCGTCTCATAAGTATATATGAAATTAACAACAAATGCATCAGGCTGCAGTGCAAGACACAGTGTATTGGAGATGCCAATAGCATGTGATGATCTCCAAAAACATGAGCATGAGTATAGTGGAATCAACCAGGGACTAAAGTGCTGTAGAGATCAGAGCTAGAAAAATACTGCAAGCCTTTTGGAGGAGACTAGAAGATCATGTCTAGATCCCTGATATTGAAAGAAGAAGCCATAATGTTGAAGTAGCATTGGAAACCCCAAAATGTTCAAGATTCCAGAGCCATGGGATATCTCCTGTGAAAAGCTGCTAGCAGGGCTTGGAACAAGCCCAGGAGAAAGAAGTTTGTTGCAGTCAACAAAGATGAAAAAGTAGTGGAGATCTGAAGATCTCCTTGATGTCAGACTCAGATATCCAGGGTTGGAATTTATCCAAATGTTTTGAGTCTTGCTTAAGAGTTTGAATTAATCTCAGAAGAGATTTTGAACTTGGATTTTTATTAATGTTGAAAATGTTATAAAATATGTAATTGTTGTAGTTTGGACAAAATGTACTTTTTCATAATGTTATACCTAATTATTGACTTCATAAACTCAAGTGTTTAAACATGCAAATGGAGCCCAGAGAGTGGAAAGTCCTAGTTTGAATACACTTGGTCCAGGGAGTTCTCACTATTTGAGTGTATATATTGTTGAAGGAGTTGTGTCAGTGTGGGCATGGGCTTTAAGACCCTTATCTTAGGTGCCATGAAACCAGTCTTTTGCTAGCACCCTTCAGAAGAAGATGTAGAATTCTCAGCTCCTCTGAATCATGCTTAACTAGATGATGCTATGCTCCTACCTTGATGATAACTGACTGAACCTCTGAACTGGTAAACCAGTCCCATTTGAATGTTGTCCTTATATATTTTGCCTTTGTCATGTTGTTTTCCTACAGCAGTAAAACTCCAAGACAATGGATTACACAATATTTCTATATTTCTTAAAATATAATTGTTAACTAGAGTGTTAATTTTACTTCATTAATAACATTGAATTGATATTTTAATGTATAATAGATAGTATTATCTTACTTTTCAACTTTTTATCAGTATTCTATCCAAATGTACAGTGTTAAGCATTTCTTTCAGCTAAATATTTGTGTACAATATAATTAATTAAAATACACTGGCCAGATTTGTTCTTAGTGTATGAATGAATCTTTTTATGCATAAACAGGATACATTCAAAACTTTTCTTATATATTTGCATATGTGTGTGTGTGTGTGTGTACGTGTTCTTGTGCATGTGCGTGTGCGTGTGTGTGTGTGTGTGTGTGTGTGTGTGTGTGTGTTAGGATTATGCTTGGGTAAAATTTTGAGAGTAAAATTTATCGTTATTTATCATTATTGAAATGTGATATTAAAGGAAGATAGTATGGACACTTCATAATAATCAGAAGTGTCCATTTGATGTTGATAATTGTCTCAAAATTTGTGAAGAATTGCGTTTGAATTTTGATGGGGATTGCTATGAAACTGGGCATTGATTTTGGTTAGATGGCCATTTGCACTATGTTAATTCTACGGATCTGCAAGCAAGGGAGATGTTTTCATCTTTTGATAACTTCCTCAACTTCTCTCTTCAGAAACTTGAAGTTTGTGTCATATAGATCTTCACTTTCTTAGAGCTATGTGAAGGCGATGTTATTTGTGTTTATTATAAATGTTAGTGTTTCTCTAACTTCTTTCTCAGACATTTTTGTTGCTTAAGTATAGGAAGGTACTGATTTCTTTGTGTTAGTTTTGTATCCAGCTACATTCTTGAGTGGTTATATCAGCTGTAGGAGTTCTCTAGTAGAATTTTAGGGATACAGAGATGGTTGAATATAAAAAATTCCACGAATGTAATCCCCTACATAAACAAACTCATTGAAAATTATTTGGTTATCTTCGGAGAAGCTGAAAAAGCATTTGACAAAATATAACAAATCTTCATGTTAAGAGTATTGGAGAGATCAGAAATTTAAGGCCCTAATGGAACATAATAAAAGCAGTATACAGCAAATCATTAGCCAATCTCAAATTAAATAGTCACTTGTAGCAGTCCTACTAATAATGGGACAAGTATTCCCATTCTCTAGTTTTCTATTCAAAATAGTAGTCAAAGTTCTATGAATAGCAGTAAGACAACAATAATAGATCAAGGCAACACTAATTTAAAAAGAAATAGTTAAAGTATCAATCATTATTTGTGGATGATATATTAGTTTACATAAGCTACCTCAAAAAAATCTACCAGAGACCTTCTACAGCCAATAAACAACTTAAGCAAAGTAGCTGGATAATATGTTAACTCTAATAACTTATTAGCCTTTCTATATATAAAGGATAAACAGAATGAGAAAAAAATTAGAAAAACAACACCCTTCACAATAGGCAGAAATACTATAAAATATCTTGGTGTAACTCTTACCAAGCAAGTGAAAGATCTATATGACAATAACTTCAAGTCTTTCATGAAAGCAATTGAAGAAGACCTCAGAGAATGGAAAGACCAACCATGTTCATAGATTGGTACGATTAACATAGTATGCATGGCCATCCTACGAAAAGCAATCAACAGAATAAATGCAATTCCCATCAAGATTCCAACACAGTTCTTCATAAACATTGAAAGAGCAATTCTCAATTTCATATGGAAAAGCAAAAAGCACAGATTAGCAAAAACAGTTCTTAACAGGAAATGAACTTCTTATAGAATAACCATCTGTGACATTGAGCTGTATTATAGAGCAATTCTGATAAAAACAAAACAAAATATTGTATTGGTACATATATAGACAGGTCAGTAAATGGAGTACAAGAGAGTACCCAGCAATAAGTCCACATACATATCCACACTATTAATTTCACAAAGAAGCTAAAAACATACAATCAAAGAAAGAAAGAAAGAAAGAAAGAAAGAAAGAAAGAAAGAAAGAAAGAAAAAGAAAAAAGAAAGCATATTCAATGAATAGTGCTATTCTAATTAAAAGGCTGTATTAAGAAATATAAAAACAGAACAATGTTTATAACCTTTCTGAAAACTCAAGTCCAAGTGGATCAAGTAACTCAGCATAAACCAGAGAACTCACAACAGACAAATCTCTAGAGGTAAAATGCACTTAAGAAGTAAAATCCTTATTGATCAGTGAAGTGCAAATCAAAACATCCCCGAGATTCCACCTTATACCAATTAGAATGACTGAGACCAAAACTCAGGTGCAAGTACATGCTGGCAAGGATGTGGAAAAAGTCAAACACTCCACTATTGCTTGTGGGATCACAAACTTGTGCAACCACTCTTGAAATCACTCTTGCAGTTCCTCAGAAAATTGGAAATAGACCTTCTTGAAGACCCAGTTATACCACTCTTGGGTATATACCCAAATAATTCCCCAACATATTACAGGGACACATGCAATACTATGTTTATAGTGGCCTCATTTGTAAGAGCCAACAGCAGGAAGCAAATGCCCTATAACAGAAAAAAAAATGGATACAGAATATGTGGCATATTTACACTGTGGAATATTTCTAAGTTATTAAGATCAAGGGCATAAGGGCTTTTGAAGAAAAATTGATGGAAGTATAAAATATCATCCAGAGTAAGGAAATACAGATGCCCCCAAAATACATCACATGTACACACCTAATAAGATGATATTAGCCAAAAAGCACAGATCACCTTGGATACAACCCACAGAGATTAAGAATTTTAAGAAGCAGAAAGGTCAAGATGGAGAAGAAGTCACAGGTTAAGGAACAGTGGGAGGGTTGCCACAGAGAGGGGACTTGAAGCAACAGATGGCCTTGCCCTCCAGGGTTACTTTCCTGAATCCAGGTTTACAACTCTCACTTCACACAGACTGAGAAATTCAGACCAATATCCTTCATGATTGTCAATGCAAAATTGCTCACTAAAATTCTCACAAAATGAATCAAAGATCACATCAAAATGATCATCCATCATGAATAAATAGGCTTCATCCCAGTGATGCAGGGATGGTTCAATATATGGTAATTCATCAACACAACCCAGTATTAAAAACAAACAAATGAACAACAACAACAACAACAACAAAAATCATATGATCATCTCATTAGATTCTGAGAAACCATTTGACAAAATCCAATACCCTTTTATGATAAAAGGGTTGGAAAAATCAGAAATTAAAGACCCATAACTAATAATATTAAAAGCAATATACAACAATCCCAGCAAACCAGTAGTCAACATTAAATTAAATGGAGAGATACTTAAGTAATCCCACTTTAATCAGGGATTGGACAAGGCTTCCCACGCTCTTGCTACATATTCAGTATAGTACTTGAAGTCCTTGCCAGAGGAATTAGAGAGAGAGAGAGAGAGAGAGAGAGAGAGAGAGAGAGAGAGAGAGAGAGAGAGAAAGATCAAAAGAATAAAAATTGGACAGGAAGAATTCAAAATATCACTATGTGTAGATGATACTATCCATAAGTGACCTGAAAAATTGAACCTGAGAACTCCTATATTGAACCTGATAAACAACTTCAGCAAAGTAGCTGGATTTAAAATTAACTCAAAAAAATCAGTAACCTTCCTCTACACAAAGGATAAACAGGCTGAGAAAGAAATAAGATAAACAACAATCTTCACAATAGTCACAAATAATATAAAATACTTTGTTGTGACTGTAACTAAACAAGTGAAAGATCTGTATGATAATAACTTCAAGTCTCTGAAGACAGAATTTGAAGAAGATATCAGAAGATAGAAATATCCTCCGAGTGGTAAAAAATGGCCAACTTGCAGAAAAGGAATCTACAGATTCACTGCAATTCCCAACAAAATTCCAACTCAATTTTTCACAGATTTAAAAAGAGCAATTTGTAAATTCACCTGGAATAATAAAAAACTAGGATATTGAAAACTATTCTCAACAATAAAATAACCACTATTGCAATCATCATCCTTGACCTCAAGTTGTACTACAGAGCAATTATGTGAAGAAAAACTTCATCGTATTAGTACAGTGACAGGCAGGTAGATAAATGGAATAGAATTGAAGACCTAGAAATGAACCCACACACCTATGATCACTTGAACTTTGACAAAGGAGCAAAAATCATCCAGTGGAAAAAGAACAACATTTTCAACAAATGGTGTTGGTTCATCTGGAAGTTATCATGTAGAAGAATGCAAATTGATCCATTGTACAATTCTCAAGTCCAAATGGATGAAGGAACTCCACATAAAACCAGATACACTGAAACTAATAGAAAAGAAAGGGGAGAAGAACCACGAGCACATGGGCACAGAGGAAAATTCCCGAAATAAAACACCAGTAGCTTTGCTGTAAGATCAAAAATTGACAAATGGGACATCGTAAAATTCCGAAGCTTCAAAGGACACTATCAATAGGACTACAGATTGGGAAAAGATCTTTATGAATCCTACATCTGATAGAGAACAAAAATTCAATATGTACAAAGAAGAACTCACAAAGTTAGACTCCAAAGAAACAAATAAACTTTTAAAAATTGGGGTACAGAACCAAACAAAGAATTCTCAACTGAGGAATACTGAATGGCTGAGAAAAAACTAAAGAAATGTTTAACATCCTTAGTCTTCAGAGAAATGCAAATCAAAAAACCCTGAGATTCTACCTCAAACCAGTCAGAACGCCTAAGATTAAAAACTCAGTTGACAGCAGATGCTTTGTAGGTTGTGGAGAAGGAAGAGCCCTCCTCCATTGCTGATGGTATTGCAAGCTGGTACAACCACTCTGGAAATCAGTATTGTGGTTCCTCCGAAAACTGGACATAGGACCACCTGAGGACCCAGAAATAGCACCCCCGAGCATATACTCCGAAAATACTGCAACTTGTAATAAGGATACATGTTCCACTATGTTCATACGAGACTTATTTACAATAGCCAGAAGCCAAAAAGGTGCCAGATGTCCCTTAACAGAGGAAGGAAAATAGAAAATGGGCTACATTTGCACAACGGAGCACTATTCAGCTATTAAAAACAATAAATTTATGAACTACTTAGGCAAATAGATATAGCTGGAGGATATCATCCTGAATGAGGTAACCCAACAACAAAAAAACACACATGATATGCACTCACTGATAAGTGGCTATTATCCCAGAAGCTCAGATTACCCAAGATAAAAATCACAAACCAAATGAAACTCAAGAAGGAAGAAAAAAATATGGATCCTTCAATCTGTCTTAGAAGGGGGAACACCCATTGAAGGAGTTACAGAGACAAAGTGTACAGCACAGACTGAAAGAATGACCATCCAGAGACTGCCACACCTAGGAATCCATCCCATTTACAGTCACCAAATCTAGGTACTATTGTGGATGCCAACAATTGCTTGCTGAAAGTAGCCTGATATAGCTGTCTTCTGAGAGGCTCTGCCAGTGTCTGACAAATACAGAAATGGATGCTCACAGCCATCCATTGGATGGAGTACAGGGTCCCCAATAAAGGAGCTAGAGAAAAGACCCATGGAGCTGAAGGGGTTTGCAGTATCATAGGAGCAACAACAATATGAACTAATCAGTATGTCCCAGAGCTCCATGAGACTAAACCACCACAAAGAGTACACATGGTGAAACTAATGGTTTGAGCTTCACGTATAGCCTTGGATGGCATAGTCAGTCATCAATGGAAGGAGAGACCCTTGGTCCTTTGCCAACTCTATGCCCCATTGTAAGGAAATGCCAGGGTCAGGAATTAGGAATGTGTTGGTTGGTGAGCAGGCAGAATGCTGGAGAATAAGGGATTTTAGGAGGGAAATCCAGGAAGGGGGATAACGTTTGAAAAATAAAGAAAATATCTAATAAGAAAGAAGAAATTAAAAATAATTACATTGGACTCTACTCAGGTCTTTTTCACTTGCTAATGTATTTTTGAATCCAGTAGAGAATTAGGAAGTTTTTCATAATATCTGCATTTACCTGTTTCATTAGAAATCTCATTGTCTCCGCAAGGAGTGCACTTGTAGCAGCAGATGGCCTTGCCCTCTAGGGTTACTTTTCTGAATCCAGGCTTACAATTCTCATTGCACACAGACTGAGGGAGCTGAAAAGAATGAGAACAACTTTATCTAATGCTTTGTGTTTTAAGAAAAATCATAAAAACAGAGTTTGTGAAGGTCATAAACAGAAGACAGGAGTATTGTTATTTACACCTAGAGTTATTTAAAAGATACTTGGTAGTAATAAGGAATGGGGAAGTGGTGATAGCTTCCATACAGTCACAGATTCCAGGAAATCAAGAGACTCCCAGGATCCATTGGTGATGACATTAGCTGATATGCTGCATAAAGGTAAAGATAACCTGTTGAGACCATATCCACAGGTTAGACAATGCATCAGGATGAAGGATGGGGTCACTAAACCATCTCAAAAATATTAACCCAGAATTTCTCCTTCCTAAAACAAACACAGGGAAAAAGAGTGGAGCAGAGACAGAAGGAAAGGTAATCCAGCGACTGCCCCACCCAGGGATCCATAGATATGCAATCCAAAGCCAGACACTATTGTTGATGCCAAGAAGTGCTTGCTGATTGGTGCTAGATATAACTGTCTCCTGAGAGGCTCCAGTAGTGCCTTACCAAAACAGCCATCTGAGTACAAGGACCACAATTGAAGGGTTAAGCACTGAAGGACCTGAAAGCCTTTGTGACCCCATTCTAAAAACAACACTATCAATTCACAGGAATCCCTGATCTCCGAGGGACTAAACCATCAACCAAAGAATACACATGGGTAGTTGTACAAGGCTACAGCAACAGTGGTAGCATGACTATGTCTGGCATCCATGGGAGGGGAGGCCCTTGGTCCTCTGAAGGCTTAATTCCCAGCTTAAGGGAATGCTAGCTTTGTCAAAGAGTCAGGCCTTGAGGGATGGGAGCAGCACCTTCATAGAAGCAGGGGTAAGGAGATGGAAAAGGGGATTTACATACAGGAAACCAGGAAGGGAGATAATATTTGAATTGTAAATAAATAAAATAAATAATAAAAATTTTAAAAAGATATTTTAAAAAGTAATAAACGATTAGGACCTGAAATGGCAAATATGTTTAAATTTTCATCTGAGAATTAACCTAGTGTTAAAATATTTGGAACCTTAAAGCGTTAAGGACAAGTTTTTGAAACATTAATGATTAGCAAAATGATCTAAGAATCAATGAGATCCATCTTGACTAATACTGTCTTTGCATTTTCTGACACCTGTGTTGAGCATCTCACTATTCACCAACTGACTCATGTGTTAATGTATTCTATAAAAATCTCAATTGGAATTAATGTTATAAAACACTATCACTTTTATTTTTTATTGTATATTCAAAAACCATGAACAAATATTTCCTTTATAAGAATGACTAAAGTTTTTTATGTTTCTTGAAATATCAGAATCTACCAAGGATAAAGCCTGACAGCAAGTGGTTATACTGTAGACAGGTATGAATCTTGACTGTCAATTTGAGGGGATATATAATTATCATGGAAGCAAAAACATGTATTTGTACATATGTTTATTTCATAAGATATATAGATAAATATAGCTAAGGTGAAAAGGTTCATTGGGATTTTAAATTTTTCTATTCATTGTATGAATGTCACAATTAAGAGAAGATAGAAGAGATCTACAGTATTCATTTCTTTCTGCATTTAGAGAATATCATATCATCTGCACCCTCTTACATGTTAAAATTATGCATTTCCAAAAATAATACTTTGCACTCTCAAATTATTCTGTTAGTTCTTTCAAGATATTATTAAACATTGGATGAGGTAGGACATATGGAGAATCAAAAGACAATTAATGGATGCTAATGAAGTTCTTATATGATATTATGAAAGTAAAATATTCCATATAGGATAAGTCATTTGAATATTTACTTCCGTTTTTGGTGACATTATATAGGAAGTTATTGAAACTGTAGAGGATTCACTTTTTCTGATGAAATTATGGCACAGTGATTGGGAATTGAAAAAAAATTAAAATGTTTCCTCAATTTCAGGTTTGTAATTTTATTTAATGCTAATATATGTGTATAGAAACATTATCTTTACATTTCCTATGCCTGTCTACAGTACAACCACTTGATGTCAGGCTTTATCCTTGGTAGATTCTGATATTTCAAGAAACATAAAAAACTTTAGTCATTCTTATAAAGGAAATATTTGTTCATGGTTTTTGAATATACAATAAAAAAATAAAAGTGATAGTGTTTTATAACATTAATTCCAATTGAGATTTTTAATAGAGTACATTAACACATGAGTCAGTTGGAGATGCAAATTTTCTTTTAGATTGTGTCACATCCCTAATTTGTTATAAATGGAGTAAAACAAATTTTCGTATGAGTTATCAGTGGAGGACTTATTGATCTGAATCAAGGAAAATCAAAAGNTAGTATACTAGAATTAATTTATGGTATTTTATACTGATAATCAAAGTGTCATGTTATTTGAATCAAGCATCATTATATTTGAAAACATAATAGTGTTAGTAATATAGGCACTAAGCATTTAGATAATATATAACCCACCTCTGAAAATATTTCTGGCCATTGTATCATCTGTTCAGATAAAGACAACTGTTGACCNTGGGGANCATTTGCAGAAAAAGNTCCTATTTTCACTTTTAATCCAAGGCCCTTTGGTAAATTCCAAAGGTTAAGAATGTCATACTCAGTGTCTATTGTGTGGCTCCAATCTAAACTCTTTTTGTCTTTCACTTCAATATCCTTCAGGAAAGCGTTAAGCTTAAAGAGAAATATAAATTTAAATTTAATTGTGCACAAGGGGCAAAATAAAACATTTGTTTTAGAATGTGTGTTATTGTTCTTAAATTCTGCTGTGAATATCAACATTCATGAAGTCTCCATTAATGATGACTAAGTGAAAACCTAAGTGTTCAGACTACCATTATTATTTATCTTCAAGTGAAAACTAAGAGCCAAGCTCAAGTAAGCAATCGATGACAACTGATTTTGAAAAGATCAACGTTTTTGAAAGCTAGCAAGACTCATTTGCATTTAGAATATGTTAAGACCTACAGGGTCCAAAATGAGGATACTGATGTCAAGAAATTAATTAAAAGGAATCATAGCCAGGCATGGTGGCACACGCCTATAATTCCAGCACTTGGAAAGCAGAGGCAGGTGAATTTCTGAGATTGAGGCCAGACTGGTCTACAGAGTGAGTTCCAGGACAGCCAGGGCTATACCGAGAAACCTTGTCTCGAACTGTCCCCCCCAACCCCCCAATAAGGCATCATTTCTGTATAAACCAACCATCGTTGTTTCACTTAAATGTTCCTGTTCTAATTTCTCATGTAGCAAATATATAAAGCAATGAGTATATTAACTGTCATTATTTTTATGAGAAGGCTGTACAGCTAGNTATTGATGACAAGAACATGATTTTGACTAAGCATATTTGCTCCTGGTATCTTATACATGATTTCACAACATCCTTCACTTGAAACTATCTTGACTTCTACGTAAAATTAGAAACACAACAATTCATGATTGTGGACAAGATAACTAAATTTTATGATACCTAACTTAGTGTTATTGATAAACTCTTAAGCCAGAGGGCTGACAATAAAATACAATACAAAGTTTCTTACCTGCCATGGAAAAAACACCATCTCTTCTCCATTTTCATATGGTTGCATTTGAAGTTGCTGAAGTGTCATCTCATGGAGGCCTTGAGCCAAAGCATACACACCATTGTAAATACTTGTGCTCTCTGCATTCATGGCCACATCAAATATGTGACGAGGTAATACATCCAAAGAAGCATTGGATTGACAGTTGTCTAAAACATGNCAATTAATGTCAGCAAATGAGCACTTGAAAAAATAATACCACAGCTTAGGAAGATAAATGTCTTCTGGGTATTTATTAGGATTAACTGTTTGAATAAATTTGGTAAATTCAGAATTCTCTCTATAATTGTGCTTAATAATTAGGCTTCCATGGAATGAGTCTACCATGAAATAGTCAGCTCTGTCAATAACATGAGGTTCAATGTTCATGATCCAGAGGTTCCGTGTCAATAACCTTTGTAAAATATTCCTCATTACACCTTCTAGCGAATCAACATCACCAAAAAGAATTGTTACATTTGTCTCATCCATATGTTCCCAGAATTTGGCAAAACGTGAAGTCCATGTGGCTGGGATCATTTTTACAAAAGCTAGACAAATGCCTTTTCTCTCCATCTCCTCCCTAAAATCTGATACAATCTTATTTCCTTTGTGGTCATCAGGGAGTATGAGGCCAACCCATGACCACCTAAAATGAGCCAACAATGAAACAATGGCAAGTGAAAGAGATGTGTCCTTAGGGGCCATCTGGTAGAGAGAAGGATACTGACCCCGGTCACTTAATAAAGGATCATAAGGTCCAAAGGTAATCTGAAGTAAATTGGATACATAAAGAAAGAATATTAACATCAATCAAAATGTCATTCCTGAATCAATAGAAGAAGACAGGAGAACATTTTAAAGGACATCCCAGTTACTACATTTAACAGAAATTTTTGTTAGGCCTGTAAGTCTCAAGGTCTTGATCTCATTTACTACACATAATATTACTTTTAAAAGGAAGCAAAATCAGAATTTAACTCCATGTTCTGAGTATTTCTTTGGTGTTTTGATAATTGATCAATCACTATTTTAGTTTAAAGACAGCTCTAATATGAACAAAGAGAACTGACTCTCAGTTCCCACAATCCNAATTTTCTCACCTGTGGAAATTTAAAGAGTTGAAGCAAAGTCCCTATTTGTGCAGATGTTATCCATGATGTTCCTGTGAGNGCTGCAGTGAAATTTCTCTTTTTACAGTTGTAATTAGGAAAATACTTTCTATGCACNAGAGCTGTGANCCAANTAAAAGNATTANNAAGANTGTACTTCNCAGTGAATCTGANATTGTAGAAATNNAATCCAAGAGATATNTTGGGTAAAAGATTGGGGTTCCCATTGATCTCCTCAATGGCAAATTGCAGAGCAAGAATATACTGGTAGTTCTTAAAGTTATACCTGTGTAAGGGGTATAAATACACAAAAGGGGATGATGAACTTTAACATACACATCTACATATTTAATACAGTAAATTATATAATTTAATTTTGAATCTATAACATATGTAATTTAATTTCTTCAACATGACCAAATGAATTCCATTAGGTAAATAAGTTTAGGTAAGCTCCTTTACCATTGCTATCCATTATTTATAGATCCTAAAAGTATATATTATTTATATTTCATAGATTGATTCTTTATACTTTTTGTTTACAAGTTAGGAATCATTTTCCCCCAAAGAGCCCATATGCTGGAATGTAAATCTTTGGCCTTATGCGGTCTTCACATATGAAAATCCATTATTTTTATATCAACTTAACAACTTTTTAAAAACAGATCTTAATTAAATAATAATCCACAGTTTTATTTTATTGCATGTGACCAAGGTAGCTATTTCTCCAATATAGTTTTTTGAGTATGGCAGCATGTAATTACTAATGTCATAGAAAGAAACAGAAAATTCTGCCTGTGTTTCTGAATATATAACATAAAATGCCTTGCCCTTGACATTTTTATCATTGTGTATATTATGGTGTTTTCATATGTGACTATGTGCATGTATGTCTCTTAGAATGTACATTTGTATATAGTTCAGAAATAATAAATTCAAGTCAAGAAAACACCAGTTTGATTCCTATTAACTTAATGTACAGTATATTATATTTATTTGATTATGTATTTCTGTATTAACGCACTAATACATTTATGCATTTCATTCATTTACGGCTCAGTTGCTTGCTTCCTTTACTCAATAACTCTGTATATATGACTTGACTGCATGTTGTTGTGTTTATCAGGCTGATATTTAACTCAGAAATACCCGCCTGTCTCTTTTCCCAGACTACTGGGAATAAAGACTTGCACCAGCATATCTGCCTGATGGATTTCTTAGTTTTATTATCACATTTGCCTAGATCTCTGTACAGCAAACCTATAAAAATTCTCTTGTTTATTTCTCATACCCTCCATATGATCACAGGATTACAGACTTATAATCATATTCTTTTGGAAGGTATGCACTCAATAACTCACACTTGTTGTGTTCTACTCTCTGAAACAAAGCTTTATCTGGTTAATTATATATTTTGTGGAAAAATACATTTTACTCTGAAAGGTCCCAAATACATACTAACAAGGTTACTCTATGTAGTCCTGGCTGGCCTGGAACTCTCTCTTGTAGACCATGCTGTCCTTGAACTCAGAAATCCACCTGCATCTGTATCCCAAGAACTGGGATTAAAGGCACGTGCCTCCACTGCCCAGATGTGTACTATTCTTTATATATCATCCTATGTTTAAATACTAATAATCACATGCCAATATCAATAAGAGGATGTGTTGAGATTTTCTTTGCCAATGGAATAAATATATTACTACTTTATCTTCACGGTCACTTTTTGAACTCAGTCAAAATGCAGCATCATTGTTTTCCAAGATATTAAAGAGCAATGTCTAGTAAACACTAGCATTCATTTCCTCTCTGTCCACTTGAGCCAGGATTCACAGGTCAAATTACACTCAGCAACACCTTTTTTCAAATTTTTCCTTGATTGGCTCATTAAGCAGCACTTAAAGGATTTCACTACTTTTCTTAAAAAAGAAAAAAAACTCCAAAATCAATATTTCTCCAAACTAAAAACATTTCCCTGAAAAGCAATAACCCTTTCTGTAGTATCTACTTCTGTCTTCCTTGCATTTGGTAGAAGTGAAGACACAGAATGACCAAAGCTGAAGATGGCCTAGTCGGCCATTATTGGGAAGAGAGGCACCTTGGTCTTGCAAACTTTATATGCCCCAGTACAGGAGAACACCAGGGCCAAGCAGTGGGAGTGGGTGGGTAGGAGAGCAGGGGTGGAGAGGGTATAGGGGACTTTTGGGATAGCATTTGAAATGTAAATGAAGAAAATACCTAAAAATATTGGGAAAAAAAGTATGAAAAACAAAAACAAAACAAAACAAAAACCTTTAAATTTCAGAAATCTTGACTATTTCATACTAGAGGAAAGCATTCTGGTGTGTAGGCGATAATGGTCTTGGATAAGGAACTGAGAGTTCTACATTTTTATCCACAAAAAGCAGGAGTTAAGTCACTGGGTAAAACCAAGCTTCCTTGTGTTCTAAACCACATATGCATAGGGACACACTAATTTAAAATCAAGGCCACACCTACTCCAACAAGTCCACTGACTATGGGCTAGGCACTCACAAACTTGAGTCTATCAGGCCTATTTCTACCAAAAGCACATAACTATTGCTATTTGATAACTTCTGGAAGAGTCAATAATGTGGTTTCTTCTAGAACATTCATATTCTGGGGTAGCCCTACCCTCAAAGGTACTAAGGCAAAATAAAGTGAACTTGGTTGAGAATTGTATTAAATTTTTGTAGGAATAGATTCTCTGAGTGCAGAGATGATTTGCTGATGTCTTAAGATTTCGCTAAGTTAAATAAAGAATTCTCAACTGAGGAATATCGATTGGCTGAGAAACACCT
>NW_018394149.1:16360-17638 GCF_900095145.1 Mus pahari
TGGGAGTGGGTGGGTAGGGGAGCAAGTACAGGGGAGGTACAGGGAACTTTCAGATAGCATTTGAAATGCAAATAAAGAAAATAATAATTGTAAAAACATGAGATGCAAAAAAAAAAAAGATTTCGCTAAGTTACCTTCCTATAAATAAATAAATAAATAAATAAATAAATAAAAAACAACAATTTTTCCTTACATTCATGCATAGGACCAGAAAACATAGAAGGAACTTAAACATGTCCAATAGAGAAAAGGAAATTTCTAAATTGAAGCAAGATTTGTAATTCTTTAATTTGGGGCTACCATTGTAAAATAGCTATAAAACAGTGACACAGATTTTTAAAGAGTGGTTTGTCCTTAATATTTAAAAGACAATAACTACTGTCATTAGCTCCATTTGTTATGCAAAAATTTCTTGTGTGAGAAAAATCATTTTAAAATCTTAAAAATTAAGATAACCTGTTTGAGAAGGAATCATGTATAAATATTTCTGTGGAGGATCAGTACTGTACTGCCAGTGATTGATAGCTGAACCTGTTGGAGATTTCTCCATTAAAAAATGGATTGGTTGCTTGAGACTGTTGAATTACCTCTACTGTATGAGAGGCCTGAGGTAGGTTCCTCATCCAGTATGTAAGACGCCTGTATTATTAGGTGTTATAGTACCACCAGATAAGGCAGTGCCATTTTTATGAAATCTATTTTGGCACTCTTTATACCAGTGTTACCCTTTCAGGCAAGGAGCATACTCAGTTGTATTTCTGCTCTGAGTTGGGCCAGGAGCATTAAAATTCATGGTACCTTCTGTCATTCTAGGAAATTATGTGCTAATGAATCCAGGATTATCACTTGAATAATTTTGTGAGCCAAGTTTGATTTATTAAAGTTTTTCTGTCCTAGATTATTACGATTTTTGATAGTCTTCTGGCCTTTTGAGGTTGTTGTAATGGATATAACTTGCAAATATGAAGTAGCACTCTCAGGACATGCATTTTAAATAAATTTCTAGTTTTTCATTGTCTTTAGAAGGGATTGACAAGTGGGTATAGCATTCTCAAAGGTCAAATGTTTACAATCAGTACTTTTTGCCTCAGAGCCTCTATCATCTAGGCAACAGAGTACTCAAAATATTTTTCTTGTTTCTGTATTATATTAGCAAGCCTTTTTGTATTTGTATTTCCACTGGGCAAGCATCTCCCTGCTTATAGATTTGTAGCTGCTAATTTTACTAGAACTTCCTTTGTCATTTTTTGATGAGTTGTTTCTTAAAACTATTCCCTC
>NW_018394149.1:18388-30244 GCF_900095145.1 Mus pahari
TCATTAATTCCCCTCACAAGCAGGTGAATCTAATGTCTCCTGAGCACATTTGCCTTTTTTTGTCATTTGCGAATGCCTTCCTAAGTACAGTCCAAATAGCAAATGCTGTAAGGGACACACCTAATCCTCCATTCTCTGTAATCAAGTTGTTATTATCTAACCCTGTTTTCTCCCATACATCTATATCTAAATGTTTCTATGTGGAAACCAAGAACTGTCTGTTTATAAAAACTGAAGAAAGTCGGCCAACTGACTAGTGCTCAACTTAATGTTTATTTTCTTTAAGAGTATGCTTACTAACATCTGTAAAAAACTCTCTCTCTCATTGGATTCATTTTGTCCCATCATGAGAGATACAGGAAATGATCACAACCCAGACCTGAAGGTTCTTGATCTTAGGTTGGTGCTGACAGCTCTCACCAGAAATGCTGGGAGAGCTGCCTGGTACCACCAATCAATTATACCCTTCTGTCCTATCACCTATAATAAACCACAGTTCCCTTTTTATGACTTTGCTTGTTTTAAAACTTCTTGGAATGTACTCTTAATATTTCAAAGTCTGTTTACTCTCTAGCAGCAATTAACTGGTGATACATGGGACATTGTCAGATTTCTCATTTCAATTATGACTATCTGAAAAGTATCTAATAGGTGCCCAACTGTGAAAAAGCTTAATAAACACAGATTTAATGTTATGAATTCTTATAGGATCATCATTAAGTCATCCATTTGTCTATATAGCATTACTACAAGACATCTTCCTGAATCTGCAGAGATCTGCTCAAAGAATTGAGCAAATACCTACTGATTGTTAAGTATGTTTAATAGTAACAGGAAAAGGATATTTACAGCAGGAATCTTTTCTAAAGTGATTTACTCATAGTCCTTGCCTATTGTAGCTTCGTCATACATTTAATCCAACAGAAAGTCATTTCAGGAAGATCACTTGCAAGTTATAAGCCTGTCCTATAATAGATCCAGACAAAACTTAGTCTTAGGTATGTGAGATATGGAAAAAAAAAAAAAAAAAAAAAAAAAAAAAAAAAAAAAAAAAACGGTAGGTATTTGACTAGTTGGGGGCTCTCGAGAATATGGTCAATGAAATGAATTTTTTAAAAGTTTTAATATAGTATCATTATTAAGGTTTTCAAGGAAAATTTTTATGGTGGGAGAAGTAATTTCTGAGCAATTAAGGGTGTCATTTTTCCAGAGAATCAATGTTTAATTTCCAGAAATAGTGTTAGGCATCTCAAATATTCATATCTTGAGCACCAATATAAGTATTAGACTCAATGTCTACAAACATGAAAGGCTAATATATTCACATATAAACAAAGACACATTCACGTGCAAATATAAAGAGAAAACATAGTCATAATAATACCAATATGACGACAAGTAATAGAGGTATTTGAACATGAAAAGCAAGATCAACAACCTAGCAGCCTTGGTATAGAACAATTGCTTATTGAACCCACTTGAGATCATCGTTTTGGAATTCATCAAAAGACCCTCACTCACAAAGACCACAGAGATCACCATTGCTGCAAACCTCATGCAGATTTTTTTTTATTGATACAACATGTTGGGGACGCCCCTCTCAGCACAAAGGCCAGAGGAGAGACCCAGAACAAAGAAAGAGCACACTTTTTATACCTTGTAAGGGGCAGATCTGAGCAACAGGGTAACTGACTCATTCTAATTGGTGTAGCAAGTAACCTTTTCAGACATTGCTTGGTTTGTATAGTGACTACCTCTGGCCTACTGATTCATTTTGCTTGCCCCTGTGGAGGGTTATTATGACTTGGTCAGCAAAGTTATAGTACATTTTGAATTTATGGGTCAGCCATTAATGTCACAGTGAATCATAGCAAGGTCAGGGTGGTTTGTGATTTTTTTTTTTTCTCAAATTCATTGTGGAACTGGGTTAGGAGAATTCTTCTGAGAACTGTTACTTTTGTTATGATAATTTCTCTGAGAACAGCTAATGTTCTTTTGGCAGCTGTAGGCTTAATCATTTTGACAGCTAAAACTATGTTTTTACATTTGTTTAGTCAGCCAGCTTCCTTTTCTGGCTATGTACTTAGCCTGTTAGTACAGTTTGGAAAGTCATTTTTGAAGAGGGAAGGTACTGCATAGTCTTGAATTCATTTTGTATATTTCAGTTTTTGATATTAATTATAAAGCTCCATTGTGAATGCATGTATGTGTTTTGAAATTAACATCATTTTTTTACTTGAATGATAAAAATGATCTTTGATATCACACACAGAAATGAAAAAAAATTAGTAAATGTTAATGTCAAATGAAAGCAAACAGATAAAAATACAAATGAAGTAACATAGTTCAGAGGGAAAATTTATATGTAGGATATATAACTTGAATAAAAAGATCAATGATATTTTATATATAAATATTATATATTCAAATAAATACATACAAAAATTCCAAGATACATATGATTTTTGAAAGTTCCATACATGTGAGGAATTAATTAATAACTGTTACTAATAGAGCAAAGGAACTTAAAATCTACACTCATAGATTAATGATCAGAGACAACATCAAACTCTTTTGCACACCTAATTTTTAAAGACCATCCTTTATAATAAATATATTTTGAAAATTAAAACTATTTTTTCACTTTTTCTTAAGATCATTAAATGCAGCATTTCCCTCTTCCATTCTTTAAGCAAATTCTTATGCACTTCTTATCTTATTTTAGTTTACAGGACTCAACATTCAGTTGCCCAGTTGGACTGAAATTTATGCAACACAAACATGTGCATACATGCACACACACAAACACACACACACACACACACACACACACACAATTGCTGGTAACTAAAGGATGCTGTGAAATAGTTTACCAAGGTGTAATATTCTTCCATAAGAAAGATTATAACTTGCACAAGTAAAAGTTTACTTAAAGAATATGAATTTTTTAGTTGGATGCACTCATCCACCTCTATAAGATGAATGGTAAATTAATCCTTTCAGTGCTGCCCAAAATGACCATGAGTCCTTTCCACAGAGAGAACTTGCAAAACATACTTATGCTGCAAAATATGCCATATATGCTATGAGCTGCTTTTATTTGTAGTTTTAAATTTGATCGAATATATCTTTGGAGATTATGTCTTCCTTAGAATACACACAGAGAGAAAGAGAGCTCACAAAAAACATATTACTGCCAATGAAAAGTGCAAATGGGAGGAATCAAGCCCAGTGGGTACAACAGGGTAGATTAAACAGACTGGCTTGGATAAAATCAACTTATTTACTTGATTAAAAAACATACATGAACATTTCTGTCCAACTCAGCAATAGCTGTCTGACATTATCCATTAACCTGGATTATTTAAATAACACTAAGAAACAGCATCAAAATGAAAATCTCATAGCCATTAAGTCTTGGTAGACACATACATAAAAATCAGAATAAATACTGCAAACTGACTGAGGATAAAAATTAATTTATCAAACAAACACTTATAATAAAACATGAGATAGATGAAATATCTATGGAGCCCAGATGTATTCACAGCTTCTAACTGTGACACTGTTAATTCTGGAATCAGCTGCATGTAACACACATAGCCTCTTCACTGAAGTATCACCAAAAACACAGAAAACTTAGAGCATGTAGTGAAATCAACTAATATCCCAGGCACAATCAGGATTTCCAAAATGCTAAGAGGAGCAAGGAATGGCTTAGAATAAATCATTCTTCCTTGAAATCAAAACAGTGGAAATTATTCAGACATAGTGGCATAACAAGAATGGAAATAAGAGGTTAGGGTTAACAATCAAAGAAGAAACTAAAGTGAATACTAAATAAATTTAGTAAATTTATTTAAATAAATTTCCATTCTGCCTGAGTGAGGAAAATATTCTAAAAGGAAAATAAAACTGATGAAAATATTTTAGAAACTCTAAGAGTGAATTTGTAAAAATAAAAAATAAAATGTAAGTAAATTTTAATTACTACAACCTCCAAGTCATAAGAATTCTGAACTTGGAAAAGAAATAATTATACTTACTGTATTTGATAGTCCACATATTCATATGGTACAACTGGTTGTGGTATTTTCTTTTGAGTGTGGAAAGTATGAAGAGGGAAAAATGCACCAACCACAACATCTCCTTCATGGTGAAATTCTTCAGTGATTATGTAATAACATGTACTGATATTATAAGTAAAAGCAGAGACAAATTCAGGGATTTGCAAGAGCCTAAAGATAAAAATCCAGGAGTACATCCTATTGGTACATCGGTCTGCTTAATACAGAACAGTGTCCAGTACATATATGCTTGGTTCATGTTTTTTGACCATGTATGTTTTGTATTTGGTGATGAGTCAGTCTGTCACACTAATTACTCCAAGGGATTGAGAATGCCATTAGGAATTTTGAAACTATTTTTTTTTTCACATGGACTCTGATATTTCGGCCCTCTATTCAAGTGGATAAAAAAAGTTCAGAAATATGTTTGTTCATATTCTTCACTAGCCAGAGGCACTGTGACTTTAGCACAGGCTAAAAACAGCAAGAGCTTAGGGCTGATCTCTTGGGATGAGTTAGATAACCATATGAAGCAAGAAACTTTTAATATGAAAAATAATATAGGCTGATCCCCATAGGTTCCATCACAGGAGGCCAAGTAACTTAAAAAGGAAAAGGCAAAAAAAAAAAAAAAAAAAAAAAGCATTGCAGTTATAACCACTCAAAATTAATATATTAAAGCGTTTGGATGGCAACCAACAAGTGTGAACTTTGGCGAACAGCTTCCAAGACAGTTTATACATTATGCATTGGTGTAGGTTATCGCAANATTTCCATCTTTTAGTCAAAGAAATGGACTTTATCTCTAATATCTGTAAATTTTATACAATAAGAAAACTTTGGAGAATTGTCAGGGTAATGCAAGGAGCCTGTGTAGTGGGGGAGTCACAGACTAGGACTCTGGTGATGGCTTTAAAGTCTGAGGGTCTCCAAGCTTTCTAGCTCTCTAATTATACTGAAATGATGATGATAATTTCTAAAAAGTCCTGAAAAGTTTCTTGCTCTTTCTGAGGGTAAAGGATAGTTGGCTTAGTTGATTAACACCTGTAGCCCAACAGAGGAGGGTTAAGTAATGCAGTCTTTGTTCTATCTTGGCAGGATCTGCTGGGCTCTAAATTTCAGCCTGCTAGTCAGAAGACTCAGGAAGAGAAGAAACTTAGATAAGTGTTTATAGAGTTTATTACCAAGTTGTAAAAAGTTTCCTATAAAAGCTATCTAAGCAGAAAAGCAGAAAGATCCTAAGTGGGTAAAGGGAAAAGAGTCAATGTGGGGAAAGGTTAAAAAGTCTCCTCTATTGATTTTAGCTCTGTTTCAACTCTTTGTTCTCAATAATTATACATCTTTGAGAACACATGTTACAAAGTTCATCACAAGTTCACCCAAAACATAAAATCATAAACTGAAATAGAAGTTTACAACAGCAAATGTTTGCATGTATATTCATTAGAATAATTATGTAGCTAAACATCCATCACCTGTCTGAATGCCACAGGTTCAGTAAAGGCTTAAAACCATAACTAAATTATTACTGAAGTTTTGTGTAGATAAACCCAGTTGATATTTTATCTTCTGTCCCAGCACCTATAGTAAATCGGTATTTCCCTTTTAATAACCTTTGGTTAATTTTTTTTACAACCTCTTTGAAGGTGCTCTGGGTAAGGGAAAGTCTGGATATCATCTAAGAACAATTCACTGGTTACACTTGGGAGACTGACAGAGTTCTCATTACAGATTTGAATATCAGAAAAGGACCTAATAGCAGTCCCATTATAAAAAAGCTCTATAATCACAGATAAAATTTTAGGAATTCTTATAGGGTTACCATTAAGACTTCGCTGATTAATGTTGAATTCTGGACTTTGGCAAGCTGACCTTTAATCTACTCTTCAAACCCATCAATAATGATGAGCTAAAATGTTTGCCTAAGTAAGCAGGACATGCAAACCAACTAGCTTCTGTTTTAAGGAAAAAGACAGAGATGTACTGGCTCCTAGAACAATCAACAATCTGTTTCAGTGGAGACATCCATTTTGACAGCCATGCCTAAAAGTTCTGACTGTAAAGCAGAAATTTGGAGGAATCTCCTACCTTGTCTAGGAAATGATGGGGAAGTTCCTATCAAGTATCTTGCTAATCAACACTTTGGACTCNGTACTGGCATCAGTAAATGTAAAGAGCACTTTATCATCTAGTGGACAGTTTTCACAAATTTGTACCAAAGTCAGGGTGAAGATTGATTTTTACCCATCATCTTTGGAGGAGTTTCATTATATTGCCTTATTAGATGTGTCTCTTAATCACAAAAAAGCTTTTTTTATTAAAATATCTTAAATGCCTTATTCTCAAGTTCTCTGTAGTTGGTAAGAACTATCTGTCTAAAGATTATCTGGATAGAAAAAGCTTTGTTTGTTTCTTGTTAGTCATTCTAAGCTTAAGCTGCAAAACATATACAGCAGACAGTGTTAGGCTTATTCACTTAAATAAGTGCATCAGTTCTGAGCATGGCTACAGTGGTACTTCTGAATGTACTAAAGTATTTGATCATTTGTAAGGTGACTGACTTCCAACATGAATTTCTTAATTATTACTAAAAGATTATAATAGTAGTTTTTATAAGTGTAGAAACTTAAACTAAGGATTTTAAATTCAAGTTCTTTTATTATCAAATTAAATATGTTATCATGGACACAGTCTATATGGTAACAGGCCACTAAACTGAACATGAAAATTGGTAAAATTAAAAACAAATAGTCTATGCATGGGTTAAAGAGAAAAGGGTAATTCTAATTCACCAAAACTGTCTTCCAGGAAATCATAGAGAAGACTTAGTAGCCAGCATTGACTTTGACATAGCAATAGGTACCAGTCCCTTATTAATGTAAGAGACACAAGTTGTGCTTCTCAGAGATAGGAGAACTACTCCCTTTTTAGACAGTAGTCACCTTCTTTAACCTTCTGATGGATTGGATCTTCTGTCTAAATCACTGCAATTGGAAAAGGATTTTCTTGGGGGACCAAAAAAAAATCTATGTTGTTATTTACCAGCTTGGTGATGAGAAATTAGAAAAGACATAAGTAGTTAGGCATAAATCTGTAATTATTGTTAATCTAATTTGGTCTTTATGACATTAAATTTTCAATCATCTTCCAAAAATCCTTATCAACCTAATTCCAGACATTTGTCCCTTTCATATTCTAAAGAAAGATATGATATTCTACCCTTGTTTTCCTTTTCCCCACAAAATTACCCCTAGTTTCACACCCTAACACTAGACAGAAGAGAAAGGAGAGAGGAGAAATAGAGAGACAAAGAGTCCCTGGTTATTTTTTCTTCCATCTTTGACCATCAACAAACAGCAACCCACCTCCGTATGTGACCAGAACCCAATTATGCTACCTCTCACAGGAATGAGAGAATTGTTCTCTACAGAAAACTTCTTCAACAAAATGTTTGGAGACACAAAGTAAATAGGGATTTTGGCCAAGTCTTGGGAGCCCTGTTTCTTTCATTCACTATAAGGGCCTTTTGGAAACCTCTGTGACCAGAATACTACAAGCCCACCTGATGCAGTCATTGAATCTGGAACAACTAGGGCTAGTATCTTTGAAGCTGTCTTGGATGGAGATTTTGAGGGAACAGGCCTACCAGGCAGGACCCTGGAAGAGTTGTTGATATTACCATCTTCGAAGTGATTCTTCTCAGGATGATATTAAAGTTAATGGTGTCTGGTGCTTTTAATCTGAAAATCCACAATGCTTTAAAATAACAATGTAGGGACATGTTTGTACTGATATATTAGGAAGTGTGTGGTGTGTACAATGCAGCTAATATTTTCTCTACTCTGTGCATGAGAATGTGAATGAAATCTGTTGATCTTTTAAAGCCATTTTGGAGTGCATAAAGTAACTGTAGTAGTGGTTTGTATCACAAATTATGACTGCTGAATGGATGATATGGAACAATAAATCAAGGATTCCAGGTTGCCAAAAAGCTTCATTAGCTACTGTAGTGACATTTATGTCTCCCTCAGTTATCTCCCTGGTTGTACCAGGTGTTCTGGGAAAAAATGAGCATTGTGACCTGGTATAGTTACTATGAATACCTAACCCAGGAAGAAGTTTCAAGCATTCAGATATTTTTGACCTCTCTTTCTTTTGAGTTGTTCCCACGTAATGGGTTCAGCTTTCATGTCTTCACCTGCTTTGCTGTCTTCTTCTCTTCTTTGTAATTTCCATGGTAGGAATCAAGAGTTTTTTAGACTGTGTCACTGATATACAAAATTTTTAAGTTAATAAATCATTATAAAACACATCTCTAACCGGGCATCCGTGGAGCATGCCTTTAATCCCAGCACTTGGGAGGCAGAGGCAGGCAGATTTCTGAGTTTGAGGCCAGCCTCGTCTACAGAGTGAGTTCCAGTACAGCGAAGGCTATAGAGAAAAACCCTGTGTCAGAAAATCAAAAGAAAGAAAGAAAGAAAGAAAGAAAGAAAGAAAGAAAGAAAGAAAGAAAGAAAGAAAGAAAGAAAGAGAGAAAGAAAGAAGAAAGAGAAAGAAGAAAGGAAGGAAGGAAGGGAAGGAAGGAAGGAAGGAAGGAAGGAAGGAAGGAAGGAAGGAAGGAAGAAGTACATCTCTAGGAAATCCCATATCCCTCTTTTATTATTATCTTGTTTAAAATAAAGTTAGATTTTTCTAAAATTATTTGATCTCTAGGATTTTACAGAATACCCATAATAGGTTTTATGTTATAATATGTATGTTTTTATTTAACTACATACATAAACCAGAACATTATCAGCTTTAATGTGTAAAGGTACTTACCATGATAGCAATCAGTAAGACTTGAGGATTTAATTCAATGGTGAGCCAAAGCCAGTTAATATCACTCAGTGATTTTCTAAAATAATTAAGAGTTGGTAACTGATCTTGTCTAATCTCTACTTTATGTTACTGAATTTTCTGAAGATAGAGCTTACATTCTAAATAGTTGATAGAATCCCCTGTTTGTATTATTACAGAAAAAAATTGGAATCTCAAGTAAGGCAAATATTTTCTGCTTGTGGACGTTGTACATCGTGGTGCGCACTAGGCTCCGCACCACGATGTACAACGTCCACAAGTTTTTATGGTATCAATATTAGGATTATTCAATACTATATCATTCATTTCATGATGAGATACAGATTGGGAAAACTGTTTATTATACTTTATAGTATGTGCTTTAAAGTTTTGAAAAAAGTAATGGCTGTTTAAAAATCTTTATGCCAAACCTTTTCTTTGACACTTTTTTTTTTTTTTTTTTTTTTTTTTTGTGGGCACAGTTAAGGGTACTTTTCTTAGTCCTGTTCTTTTAAGGATATAGTAAAATAAAACAATCTTTTAACTTAATCACTAAAATACATCACGACTTAGACACCAAAACTTTTAAGAATAAATCAGGTTACATAGAATAAATAGGATGAATGTATTTCTAATTCTATTCACATTCATTATTACATGAATTTTTAATGAAAAATATTGGAGATTTCTAAGCATAGGTGGACTCTTCCACATGTCCAGTTTCTTTCTTTTCTTGGCCCATCTCTTATAAGGCCTGTAACTTTTTTTTTTACTTAAGGGCCATTGTTCTACATGACCATATTTGTTAGTTAACCATTTCAATGGCATAACTGAGCGACCCATTTGCAACATTTGGAGAGTTAAACGTGTCATTAACTGTTTTTATAACATTTTTCAATCTTAATCTGGAACACGCCTTATATGTGGCTTCTATCTGAAGCTGAAGAAACATTAGTCTGTTTATTCCACTGGTTATAATAGATTCCTTCCAAATAATTCTAAGGTTATATCTGTCACATATAGCTTTCATCTCAATATTTGAAATTCTGGAACAGTACATTTAATCTGTTTTAGTCTTTATTTTATCTGAGGAAATGTCTCAGTCTCTGGTGCAAGTATACTTTTTGAGGTGACCAAGTTTAATTTCAAGAGTCATGTGAAATTATCATTACATTTGTCCTGGCATTTACTAGGCCATCAATCCCAATTCCATTTAATTGTACTTTAACTTTCATCTAAGATCCAGTTTAATATCTATAGCACTTACAGTTTACCAAAATATGTTTTTCCTAATATCTTTAAAATATTATTCTACTCATTAGAATTGGTCTGCCGCATTTAAATGAGCTAAATGTGGGTTAAGTTTAGAGCAAATCACTCTGTCATATCAAACATTCATTTTTCAATATTGTAGCGGCTATTCCTGGTTGTTAACTTGACTATATTTGGAATGAACTACAATCCAGAATTTGAAGGCTCACCAGTGACCCTAATCTGGAGGCTGGTAGATAGAAGTTTCTGATCTGGATATTGGCTATGGATTCCAGAAGATTAAGACAGGGAGATCTCCCAGTTCAAGGTCATCTGGGATTAAAGGTATGGTGGCATACACCTTTAATCTTGGCTACACCTTCTGCTGGAGACAATATAAGGACATTGGAAGAAGGGAGTCTTGTTCTCNNTCTTTCGCCTGCTTGCTGTGTGGGACTAAGCAACTGCTAGATCCTTGGACTTCCATGCACAGCTACTACTGAAATGTTGTTGGGAATTGGACTACAGACTGTAAGTCATCAATAAATTCCTTTACTATATAGAGACTATGCATAAGTTCTGTGACTCTAGAGAACCCTGACTAATAAAGAAGTTTGTACCAGGAGTGGTTCTACAGGAGCAGAATTATAAGGCTGAATCTTTTAAAATACTGGAATTGGCTTGTTGATCCACCAGCACTTTCAATTACTGAAAGCTCTCCAGATTCTCTCCCTCCTGGGAGCTCTGAGAATTTTGAAGACCCATGGTTGAAACTATATTTCAAACTTAAAGAAGATAAGGCCCTTGAATTTCTTGATGAATACAGTGATTCAGTGTACAAAGTTTTCTACAAGGTGGGGAAAAAATTGGAAAATGATTTTACTGTCTGGTTGCTCTTAGCATCTGGGGAAGAAACGATAATGAAAGGAAGGAGTTGTGTGATAAAATAGAAAGTCTCTAAGTTGCTAAGTGTGTCCTTGAAGAGAATCTTCTCTCCTGCAGCCATGATGCTCAAGTTGCAGAAAATCAAACTGAAACCCTCATTGTAAGGTTGGCTGAACTACAGCTACAACTCAAGTCTCAGCCTCAGTGTGTCGACAGTTAAAGTTGGGGCACTATTTGGCAAAGAATAGGATCCTATAACTTGGGATGGGGATGTGTGGGAAGACTGTGTTGAAGCTGAGAATTTTGAATCTTCAGATTCTCAAGGGTTTGCCCTACCTGAGGAAGTAGTACCCTCAGCCCCACCCCTTGATGCCTTCCCTACATGAGGAAATTAGTTCTGAAGAGTCTGATAGACCAGCAGTGACTTTCACTGAAGAAAATACCAGAGAAGAAAATACTGATGTTTCTCAAAGCCCACCAATAATTTCTTCTAGACCAGTTACTAGACTCAAAGCAAAACAGGCTCCCAGAGGGGAGGTTGAAAGTGCAGTCCATGAGGAAATTCACTACATTTCTAAGGAACTTAATGAATTTGATAATTTATTCAAGAAGAAACCTGGACAGTATGTGTGGGAATGGATTTTAAGGGTGTGGGATAAGGGTTGAAGGAACATAAAACTAGCGCAGGCTGAGTTTATTGACATGGGCCCTCTGAGTAGAGATTCTAGGTTTAATAGGCAAGCGTGCACAGTTAAAAAAAAAAAGTGTCAAAAGTTTGTTTGAAAGGTTGGCTGAAGTGTTTATCAAAAGATGG
>NW_018394149.1:32816-45070 GCF_900095145.1 Mus pahari
CCACACTTCTACTGTGGTGGCTGTGGGGGTGGTAACTTTGACAGGAGCCAGGGTTCCAGGAGACATGAGGGAACGCCTTCTGTCCCATGTAGGTGGGAATTATCATCACTGGATTTCTCAGGGGTTCCACCTCTCAACTCGACTGGAGATCAGCCTGTCTGTGCAAAGCCCATTGCCCCACAGTGTCCTTTGTGTTACAGAAGCTGTGCAATTTTATGAGGATCCGTTTCCAAATGTTGATTTTAGAACACAAGCCACTGGTGTTCTGTTCAGTATATGTTCCCATGTGCCCATATGTTTTAGGATCTTCCCTATTTTCTCTTCTATTAGTTTCAGTGTATATGGTTTTATGTGGAGATCCATAATCCACTTGGATTTGAGCTTTGTATCAGGAGATAAGTCCCCAGTGGAGGAGGCAGAGAATGGACAGAAGGAGATGAAGGAGTTTGCAACCACAAAGGAAGATCAACAGTATCCATCAACCAGAACCGCCAGTGTCCCTAGGAACTAAACCACTCACAGAAGCGTACAAATTGGAGGGACTCAGGGCTCCATTCTCAAATATAGAAGAGGATGGGCTTGTCCTGCATCAATGAATGGATAGGCCCTTGGCCTTGGGAAGGTTGTATTCCCACGTGTAGGGGAATGACAGAGCAGGGAGGCAGGAGTGGATGGTTATGTAGGGCAACACCCTCATAGAAATAAGGGGAAGGGGAGAATGGATAAAGAGCTTCTGGGGGGGGACCTGGAAAAGGAATATCATTTAAAATGTAAATAAAGAAAATATATAATAAAACTTACCAACAAATGGATCAATTTGCATTCTTCTACATGCTGACCATGCACCATTTGTTGGCAATGCTGTCTTTTTTTCTACTGAATGGTTTCAGACCCTTCGTCAAAGATCAAGTGACCATAGATGTGTGGTTTGGTTTCTGAGTTTTCATTTCTGTTCCATTGATCTACCTGCCTGTCTCTGTACCAATACCATACATTTATTATTATTATTGCTGTGCAATCCAATTTGAGTCAATGATGGTGATTCCCCCAGAAGTTTGATATCCTGAGTTTTGGGTTATTTCAAATGAATTTGCAAATTGCTCTTTCTACCTCTGTGAAGAATTGAGTTGAAGTTTTGATGGGAATTGCTTTGAATCTGTAGATTGTTTTCTGCAAATTGGCAATTTTTGCTATATTAGTCCTGCCAATCCATGAGCATGGGAGATATTTCCATCTTTTGAGATCTTCAATTTCTTTCTTCAGAGATTTGAATTTTTTGTCATACAGGTCTTTCATTTGCTTGGTTAGAGTTACACCAAGTTATGTCATATTACTTGTGAATATTGTGAAGGGTGCTGTTTCCCTAAGTTCTTTCTCACCAAGTTTATCCTTCTGGTTGAGGAAGGTTATTGATTTGTTTGAGTTAATTTTATATCCAGACATTTTCTCTGCATTACCCTCAATCCTGGAACACCAACTACAACTGAGGCTGTGCATTCACCAATAGCCTTCCACAGCTTCTCACAATGCAAATCTCACCTACTCTTCATGACTCCTTGATGCCTTCAAAACCAGTACCACCTGGGTGACTTTTACTCATTACCAAGTACATCTGCAACATGAGTTACAACCTTGGCTATCTCTGGAACACAGCTTCTGTGAATACTCAGAAAATACTTCCCAAAAGATTTCACCTGAGTGATGCTAGTCTCTTCTTAATCAGCATTAATTTCTTACCTCCAGTTAACACTCATAAATTGTGCCAGTAGTCTTTTTCTCTTCTTTAATATAAAGCCAGGATCAAATGACCAACATTGCTGAGTTCTACTGCTTCCTGTGGCTGGACCTTGCCCCCTTGCTATATTACTTTATCAACAGCTTTATGTTTTCCAATTCCATCACTGTCTAAGCTTACCTGTGGTTGTACTTGCTCTGTAGAGTGTCTTTGAACTCATGCCCATCTTCTTTTTTTTTTTTTTTAAATCAACATTCTTTTTTTTTCACAGATTTATTTATTTATTATATGTAAGTACATTGTAGCTGTCTTCAGACACTCCAGAAGAGGGCGTCAGATTTTGTTACGGATGGTTATGAGCCGCCATGTGGTTGCTGGGATTTGAACTCTGGACCTTCAGTAGAGCAGTCGGGTGCTCTTTCCCACTGAGCCATCTCACCAGCCCTCATTCCCATCTTCTAAGTGCTGAGATTAAAGGTATGTAGGTATGTACCACTATGCCTGCATCTAAAACTTGTTTTGTCCCAGATTGACTTTGTCCTAATATCTGCTTTCCTCACTCTCCTAGAAATAAAAGAATGTACTAACCTTCCTAGCCCTAAACTAAACTTGGTGGGATCTTGCCCCAAGGTCTTCACTCCCTTACTTTAATTTACTATCCTCAAACATAGGATTCATCTACATTTTACTTCCTATTGACCCTTTACTACTTGAATCATATACTTTATATTATTCCTTTCTTAACCATGCTTGTTCAAAATGCTCTTCATGAGACTTAACCAGAAAACAAAATTTATGATGGTCTTTTCTGAGATTTCCTTTTCAAAGCAATTAATATAAATCTCTTTAACTTATTCTCAGTAGACTACACAGACAAGGGCAGAAAGCAACCAAATTCTTCACCAAAATACCCCCAAAAGAGTTACTGAGCCACATAATGAAATTCTTCAACACTGAAGTCTCTTGGGCCAGGTCTGCACCATTGAAATCGATCTCAACAACAAGGTCTTTTATATTCTTACTTGAACATCCCATTTAGCCTCACTTGAAACATTCCACTGCTATCGAAACCCAAAGTCCCCAAATCAAAATTCTTTCAGACAAAAGCATTGCCATGACTATCATTACTCCAATACCTGAAACCAAGACATCTTAGTTTGTATTTTACTGGTGTGAACAGGAACCATGACTGAGGAGACTCTTATAGAAACAACATTAAATTGGTTTTAGCTTACTGGTTCAAAGGTTAAGTCAATATTCATAAAGGCCAGAACATGACAGTATCCAGACAGCCATGTTGCAGGAGGAGCTGTGAGTTATACATCTTCATCTAACAAAATACTGGCTTTCAGGCAGCTAGGATGAGGGTCTTATAGGTCACACACACAGTGAAACATCTACTGAACAGATCATACCATCTATTAGTTCTATTCCCTGTTTTAGGGAGAGGGGTGGGGGACTTTTGCGGAACTTGGAACAGCTTCACACATTGGCTTGACTACCATTCAGTAAAATAATACATGCAGGTCTTAGTGTCAGCAACTCCAGGGAGGGGGACAGGGCCAACCGTTTGCTGGGTCAGCGTGACCCAGGCCCCCAGATGGCCAATGAGTCAATCAAAAAATAACCCAAAACAGTTCCTGTGGTTATGTCTATCCTTGGGGGCACCCATCCTCTGGAATGTCCAAACAAGGGACTCTCCTGGACATGTCTGGATTTGTTATTGCAAAATCTTCACCTAGGCCTTCAGGGCCCGTCAGGACATGCTGGACTTGCCCCAGGCCTTCAAATTTCTAATATTGCCCTATTTGTCTCATGTTATACATTTGACTATAAGATCTTTGCTTCTCTTGAATTCAATTCCTTTTACCTACACTGCATGATCTGAGGACTAAAAAACATATTTAGCAGAGGACTGTCTTGTGTGGCCTCAGTGAAAGGGGAAGAGCCTAAGATTGAAGAGTCTTTATGCCCAAGGAAAGGGAAATTCCTGTGGCTGGGAGAGCACTATCTCAGAGGTAAAGGGGAGGGATATGTGGTGAAGAAATCTGGGAAGGGAGAACCTCAAGGGGCATCGTTTGGGATGTAAATTAATAAATAATTTTACGAACTAATCTAGAGGCATGTTTTCCCATGGCATGACAGCCCATTCTCAGGCTGGCAACTTTTGAGGTTTAAAGGGCAGTAGATATAAGTAAAATCTCCAAGCTCAGGTAGAAGCTTCCGTGTCCCAAATGGTGCATTCCAAACTTTAATGGCCAAAGTACCAATTGTCATTTGAGCCCAAGCAAAACCTTCAGCTTGCTGGGTATTTCTCTGGCTCCTTCATTGGGGACCTTGTGCTCTGTCAATGGATAACTGTGAGCTTCCACTTCTGTGTTTGTCAGGCACCTGCAGAGCCTCGCAATAGACTGCTATATCAGGCTCCTGTCAGCAGGAGTTCAATGCCAGCCATTTTAACTTTGTTGGCATATTTTTTTGTTATAGAGGCATACCATATGTGAAAGCCCCATATCATATGCTATCTAATAGCCTGAAGGCATTTTAAGAAGAAGCTTGAAATTTGATCTTGGTCCCCCTTCTCTAGTCCTCTCAGTCTTGTTTGCAATTTCAAATTTTACACTGTTCTGATCACTTTTTGTTCCTTTGTAAGTCCAAAAGCAGATATTCCAAGCAAATCTTAAAATCATTTCATCGTAGTGAAATCTATGACATATTTATTTGTGTCACAATCTCCACAATGCAAGGGAATCTTCAAGTAGACCCAGATAAGGATGACTTTCTTATAGCAGGATAGGTGGGTAGTATACTTAGAAAATTCCTGGGGAAACTTTGGAAACTATACATGGAAGGTGGCATAAAGGGTTTTTAAGAAATTTCCCATCAATCGAGTATCCCCAAGACTTATGAATAATAAAAGCTTTCTTCAGGCCTGCAACATATGGAAATCCAGAAGAAAATTGAAAAACAGTTAATCATGATCTTATCATTTAGGTCTGCTTTACTGGATCTTTATCAAACAGCTGTGCTGACTTTTTTACTTTCACTGTTCAGAATAGATATGGGAGTGCCAATGTTATTTTAGTATTATGGGAGGCATACTTTTACCTCTAAGTCTCATGGTGTTTCTGCCATTGGGTAGACCTAAATAGAATTCCAAAGAAGACATGGATTCATCATCAGCCAAATAGAACAGTTATCAAGAAAATCTTTAAAGGGTATAACCTAGGATATAGTGATAAGAGAAAAGAGTGACCATGACAAAGAGAAAAGTCATATGCTATTGTTCTAACAATTTTATAATTTTTCTTTCATATAACAGTGGGGATAAAAAGAAGGTAATTTAAGTATAATATTTTTTATTTTTACCAAATAATAATGAATCATGGAGGAATGAGTAGTAATAATGTAGAAGGCTATAAGTGATATTTGAATTTAATTTAGTATTTTATATCAATTTGTAGAAAATTAGGTGAGAGCAAATTAAATGAATAAAAATAAGATGAATAGCTTGTATTAAAAAAAGATACAAAATTCAATATGAACAAATTGTGACACCAGTATTTCTCAAATGAGCTGATGCAACAGAAAAGTAAATACTACATAATATATATGTAAATTTCTAAATTTAAATGCATGTGAACGTAGTCTGCTAACATTCAAACACCTGCACATGTCACAAATTTTGTCAAACTTTGAATATGAGCTCTAAGTGGATTGTTCTGGTTGTCTCATATTACACTTTGGGTAATAAAATACATTTCTAAATGAACCTTCACACTAAATTAGTATACAAAACATAAAGTCATGAACTAGAATGCTTTTACATTATACAAGGTTTCATTTAAATTATGGCAGATGGTTGTATTCAATATAAAAGCATAAATTCAATCAGACTATTTTGAATCAATTAAACGCTTTGATATATATATATATATATGTCATGTTGATCGTTTTCAACATGGTATGTTGAAAATTGAATATATAATATATTTACACACTACTTATATGACAATTAAGTTTTTAGTATAATTAATTAATAAACATTCCAATGAACTTTCAAACTAAATGTTTTTCTATTTGAAACAGACAGAAGAATACTCATGAAATTCAATAAACTTAAAACAATACAAGAAAAGAACGAGTTTCTATCAAAAAAAAGACACAAATATTTGACATGATCCGGGAATGGAGCCAACAGATCTTAGACTCAGACAAGGTGAATCACCATAGAAAATGTGGTTTTCTTTCTTTCTTGTTTTAAAATCAAGATATTAATTTATGAAAATCCAAAATAATATGATGATAGTTAGAATTATGTAATATTTATATGAAAGAATATCATCATTGGCTCTGAGATTTTTAAAAGATGTCATTTTTCTGGAGTCAAAAATGTGTAGTAAGAATGTACTGGATGAGTGTGAAAGGTGTATCAGGAGGGTGTATCAGGAGGGTGCACAAAGAAACTGTAACAATCCAAACAGGAAGACAAGTGTCAACAAGCTTTCTTAGCTATCAAGCCCTGGACATTAAGTCAGTAACCCAGAATGAAGGAATAATAGCATGTGGTTAACAGGGCAAATATCCCTCAAATTTGTCTTTATAACCAATTTCTTTCCTTTTTACTATGAGTTATATCATGTTGACAAAATATTTTGATTTATTTACAAAGTTGAGAAAATTAAATACCCTGATCAGGTGCTCAATTTTGTTGTTGGTGATCAAGGTTCAAGCATTACAAAGGTTAACTGGGCTAGTTAGTAGAAACCATCAACTGGGCTATAAAAGCATCAACATTTAAAATGTATAAGAATTCCCAGGGATTGCTATGAGTGATGTAGACAATTAAAAGCAGACAGATTAACTTTGATTAAACCCATTATTTCTAGAGTGAGCTAGAGGAAGTTCAGGACAGAGTTTGGTTCCTAACACTGTCCAGGTCCCCAGGGCACAGTCAGAAGGTCTCCTCCTCCTGTAGATAGTTGAATGCAAATGAGAAGTCATTTTTTGAGTAACTCTTTGAATACATCATCCTGTATGTCTGATGGGCCAGGCTTCCTAGGAGAAATAGGGTCTTGGTGCTGGTGGCAGAGTTTTGAGCCAATCCCAGATCCTTAGTCATGAGAGTTGTTGCAAATATACCTTGGTAGTTATTAGATGAAGGGACTCCATGCATAACACCAGGTACAGTGTTGTTTTAAGTGTCCCTGGACCAGCATCATCCAGAGCTCATATTCAGAATGTTAGCCAATAGATTTGGGTCAAGGCTTGACCTGATTCCAGGGTTCATAGCTTTAGTGTTTCCAATCATACTTATAGCCGACAATGTGTTTTTGCAGATCATTGCAGACAGCACAGTCCCAACAGCTCAACAGTATACATTATTGGAGCCCATACACCCCAGCAACTCTTGAGCAGCAGCAAATTCATCTTCAACTCCTCCCACTATAAATGTAGGGTTTCCAGACCGAGCAGCTTCTATGAGACCAGAAACAGGCAAGTCCATGAGAACAGCCCCCATTTTCTCAACTTCTTTTGCCAATTCTTATTGTTTGTTTGTTTTTTGAGACAGGGTTTCTCTGTGTATTCCTGGCTGTCATGGAACTCACTCTGTAGACCAGGCTGGTCTCAAACTCAGAAATCCACATGCCTCTTCCTACCAAGTGCTGGGATTAAAGGCGTGCACCACCACTGCCTGGCTGTTTTGCCAATTCTTTTCGAACTGAAGTATCAATAGTACAATAGTACTGGAATCTATTAATAATGAGCCTTTTTTTTTTGTTTTTTTTTTAAGAATCCCATTTGCCGCAGAAGAAACTTCTACTGAATTCATACTGGAGGTCAGCATTGTGATAATCCTGTCAGGCTTTTTGGCTACTTCTACTGGGGAAGACACTACCTATTCACATGCCTCTTTAAACTTTTTGCATACATCAAGGAACACACTATAAAGGATGAGTGGATAACCATGATTCACAAGATTTTTTGTAGTAAGATTGCCCATGTTTTCCAGTTCAATGAATCAAACTGGAGTCTTAGAAATCATTGACCTAGAACATGGCACCACAAGGCTGCCCACAAGCTACTGGCAGCTGCTCCAGTACCAGAGGCCAGAGGCTGCTCCCCTGAATGTCAAGGAGGTTGTTATGCAGTTCCCCGTCCTGCCTCTGCCTATGAGCCATGACCATCTCTGCCTCACAGTCTGTGGACTGTGAGTGTGTGCATCAGGTATGGCCTACACCAGGGCAAGGACCATAAATTTGGCTTTCAAACACTGAAAATGAATGGTTTTCCTACTATAACACTATAATATAGTTGTATTAAGNAATAAAACCTGATATAATTTTCATCACAGTATAACTCTATAACATATTTTAGAAAGATAGATGAAAGAACGCTTGTATGAAGTTCTTAACATAAAAGCTATATTTATTTTTTCAACTATATTTTAGAAAAAATCTTCCTCCTAGTGTGGGTTTTTTTCTTGATGTGATTAAATGAATTCTTTTCTGGTCTCAACAAGATAATGTAACACTTGGGCCCAAATATGAAGGCAAGGAGTGCTGCGNTGGAAACCAAAATAGAGAATACTTCCATAGCCACCATGATCTTCCCTTTAGTGCTGTGGTAAACAGGAAGAAAGGTGACCCAGACACAGAAGAACACCAGCATACTGAATGACAGAAATTTGGATTCGTTGAATGTATCAGGCAAATTTCTCAACAAAGAGGCCATAGTATAACTTCCAAGGGCCAAGAAACAGAGGTATCCCAGGACAGAGTGGAAGGCAACAGCTGAGCCCTTGTTGCACAAAATGATGATGTGTCCATGTTCAGTCTGAGCATCTTGATCAATGACTGGTGGAGATGTTAACATCCATATTCCACAAATAAGAAGTTGGATCACGGTGCAGATAGGAATAATGTAGTTTGGGCCCGTTGATATCATTAGCCACCTTACAATTCTTCCTGGAAAACTTACTTTAAAGGCAATCACCACAGTAATAGCTTTGGCCAACACAGTAGCAAGAGCCACAGTGAAAGCACCTGCAAAGGTGGTCTGCTGAAGGATGCAGGCAGCTGTGTTGGGCTGACCAATGAAGTTCAAAGAACATAAGAAACAGAAGGTGAGTGTGATGAGCAAGATGTAACTCAGAGCTCGATTATTGGCCTTGACAATAGGAGTGTCTCTGTGTTTCACAAATATGCCAATAACAAAGGCAGTGAATGCAGATAAGCACAAAGCTATGCTTGCTAATATCATCCCCAAGGGGCCTTCATAGGCCAGAAAGCTCACAGATTTTTTGAAGCAGTTGTTCTTCTCTGTATTTGCGTAATGACTCTCTGGACACTTCACACACTGGTCTATATCTGGTTAGAGATATAGGTTAACATGAGAACTTGAGACTAGGCTAAGGAGATTCATTTTATGCTGAGACTTTTCTAACTTCAGAGACTGTCAGAGAAGTGACTGTACTTTGTTTTCTCAGGGACAAAGCAATTAGTACATTGATATGCATAATTCTCGATTCATAAACTCCACCTTGTTCCTTACATATTGCTTTCCATATTTATGTTCCCATACAATAGGGTTTGTTGCAACCTTTCTTTAATTACTACAATCACATACCTTCCCTTCCCTCAGTTTTTACTCACAACTCCTTGAGCTCTCTATTGTTACTTATTACATTTTAATAACCACTCAGTCCATTCATTAGAGCCAGTTTATGTACAATTGGGAATGGGTTCATTGGGAAAATATGTAGGCATTCAAGCTATATCCTTTCTTTTTTTTTTTTAAAGATTATTATTTTATCATTTCAGGTAACCATTACCTTCCAGTAAATTCCTTAACAATGTTCATAATTGTGATTTAAATTATACTAGGAAAATGCCTCTGTTCTCTTTTCGTACAATGTTACTCTGCCTTTACTTTAATGACAATGCTGTACCTCTTTTGAAAGTAATGGGAATGATAAATAAGATTACAAAAACCTACTATGGCCCTGATAGTACTCATGATCCACATATCCTGCGTAACATAAATATGGAAAATTATCTAGATTAGAAGAAGAATTTTTTGAAAAAACATTTCAGATAATTGCTTGTTATATGCAAATTCTGAATTTCCTTTTCTCCTTAAAATTCCTTGTGTTTTGAAATTCTGTTCACTCTTGGGTGGAATTTATGGAATATACCCTATTACATTAGATAGTACTCAAAAATAACCAAATAATATGTTTTCAAGATATTTAAAGCAAGCATATGACTGGACCTCTGAACTAGAAACCCAGCCCCAATGAAATGTTTTCCTTTTAGCCGTTGCCTTTGTCTCATGGTGTTTGTCCTCAGCAGCAAAGACCTAACTAAGAAAATGGATCACATAATATTTCTTTTTTCTTAAAATATAATTGATAACAAGAGAGTCAATTTTATTCCATTAATAACATTGAATTGATATTTTAACTTATAAAAGATAGTATTGCCATACTGTTCAATTTTCTATCAGCAATATCTTCAAGTTTATAATGTTTAGCATTTCTTCAAGCTGCATACTGTTTTTACAACACAATCAATTAACAAACACTGCTCAGATTTGTTTTTAGTGTGTGAACAGCTGTTATTGTGCATATAGGTAATTCGCCATTACAAGATGTTGCCGACTTCCTGCATGCTTTCTTGATAAAGCAATGTGCACATGTGCATTCGGGTATCCGCTGAGTCACTGTTCACCATGGAGCATGTTAATGAGGTTCTGATGGCATATCCAATCAGGAGGCTCCACGTCTATGCTAAGCATATATAAGCAGCACCAGTTTTCAGGCTTGGGGTCTTTTGCCACAGCAATCAAGCTCTCCCAATAAACGTGTGCAGAAGAATCCTGTTGTGTGGCCTCTTCCTTGCTGGCGAGGTGGGCATCTACAATACATTACATTTTTCACTTTATATACTCGTGTGTGTGTGTGTGTGTGTGTGTGTGTGTGTGTGTGTGTGTGTGTGTTTGTGTGTGTGTGTGTGTGTGTGTGAGTGTGTGTGTGTAACGATTTTGGTGGCTGAAATTTTAAGAATGAAATTTATTATTGTTGAAAATTAACATTAAAAGAAGATTGTGTGGACACTTCCTAAGAATCAGAAGCCTTCATCTGAAGTTGAGAATTGTTTCAAAATTTGTGAAGAATTGTACTGTGATTTTGATGGGGACATTGAATCTGGACATTGCTTTGGGTTAGATAGCCATTTCCACTATGATAATTCTACTGACCTAGAAGCAATATCTTTAAGTTTACAGTGTTTCCAATATCTTTTAGTTACAGATGCTTCTATATTGTGATATATTCCTCAATTACTCTCTCCAGGGATCTGTAATTTGTGTCATACTGATCTTTTACTTTCTTGGTTAGCACTATATGAAGTTGATGTCATTTGTGCTATTGTGAACAGTATTGTTTCCCTAACTTCCTTCTCTGTCTTAGTCAGGGTTTCTATTCCTGAACAAACATCATGACCAAGAAGCAAGTTGGGAAGGAAAGGGTTTATTTACATTTCCATACTGCTGTTGATCACCAAAGGATGCAGGACAGGAACTCAAGCAGGTCAGAAAGCAGGAGCTGATGCAGAAGCCATGGAGGGATATTCTTTACTGGCTTACCTCCCTTGGCTTGCTCATCCTGCTCTCTTATAGAACCAAGACTTCCAGCCCAGAGATGGTACCACCCCACAAGATAGGATAGAAAACAGAGACCCTAATGGAGGAGCTAGAGAAATTACCTAAGGAACTGAAGGGGTCTGCAACCAACTCAATTCTTCACTGAATTAGAAAGGGCAATTTGCAAATTCATCTGGAATAAAAAAAAAAACAAGGATAGCAAAAACAATTCTCAACAATAAAAGAAACTCTGGGGGAAATCTCTATGCCTGATGTCAAGCTGTACTACAGAGGAATTGTGATAAAACCTGAATGGTACTGGTATAGTGACAGACAGGGAGTTCAATGGAACAGAATTGAAGACCCAGAAATGTCCCCACTCACCTATGGTTACTTGATCTTTGACAAAGGAGCTAAAACCATCTAGTGGAAAAAAGACAGCCTTTTCAACAAATGGTGCTGGCACAACTGGCAGTTAGCATGCAGAAGAATATGAATTGATCCTTTCTTATCTCCTTGTACAAAACTAAAGTATAAGTGGATCAAAGAACTCCACATAAACCCAGAGACACTGAAATATATAGAGGAGAAATTGCGGAAATGCCTCAAAGAAATGGGTGCAGGGGAACAATTCCTTAACAGAACAGCAATGGCCTGTGCTGTAAGATCAAGATCAACAAATGGGACCTCATAAAATTTCAAAGTTTCTGTAGGACAAAAGATACTGTCAATTAGACAAAGAGGCCACCAACAGATTGGGAAAGAATTTTTACCAATCCTAAATCTGATAGGGGATTAATATCCAATATATACAAAGAGCTCAAGAAGCTGATCTACAGGAATTTAAATAACCCCATTAAAAAAATGGAGTACA
>NW_018394149.1:45999-61608 GCF_900095145.1 Mus pahari
GCCCCTTGGTCTTGCAAACTTTATATGTCCCATACAGGGGAAGGCCAGGGCCAAGAAGTGGGAGTGGGTGGGCAGGGGAGCAGGATGGGGGCAGAGTATATGGGACATTCAGGATAGCATTTGAAATGTAAATGAAGAAAATATCTAAAAAAATAATTAAAAAAAAAAACCCTAAAGCCAGTACTTGGCCATACACCTTCCCCTAATAGACCACAACCCCTAATAATTCCTAATGGGTCCAGTAACAAAATTAAAATTTGGAGGGCAGTGGTGGCGCATGCCTTTAATACCAGTACTTGGAAGGCAGAGGCAAGAGGATTTCTGAGCTGGAGGCCAGCCTTGTCTACAATGTGAGTTCCAGGACAGTCAGCGGTATACAGAAAAACCCTGTCTCAAAAACAAAAACAAAAGCAAAAACAAAAACAATTAAAAGTTATGTAAAACTAATTCAAGAGAAGCCAAAAAGTTAGCAAGACCTTCAGTGGATAGAAGACTGCACAATAACACTATTTTCTGAACACAGAGAAATTGTTCCAATAAATTCATAACAAAAGAAAAATGTGTTAGATGCAAGCCAGCTTTACCCAGACCTAATTCCAGCATAGATATTGGAGGTAGCCATGGAGACATGCCCTCCCCAGAAACTGAGGTATTAGCAGTTGTTAGCTGCTGGGAGGAGAATGAGTTTTCTTTTCCAGTGTGCAGTACCTGGTTGGTTAACAATCTTTAAGTGACATGCATATACCTAAGTATAGATGAGAATCATAAAATATATTAGATAGTTTAATTACAAATTTTGGGAGTTATGGAAGGGAGAAATAATTCTGGGAGGAGTGTGGGTGGTGAATTTGATGAAAACATATTGTATGAAATTATCAAACAAGTAAAAATGAGAAATGAGCTGTTAATATTCTCTTTGAAGAGTCAACAGATCTGAGCCTTACATGGTTCTTTAAAATCATTGAAATACATTTGGAAAAAACTAACTTTGATATTTTATTTAAATGTATTAAAAGGCAGAGTGAAATGAAAATCATGTAGAAGTACTCGTTGTAATGGTTGTGGTGAGCTCTTTTAAGGGATGATGATGAATTATGTCATTTAAATTCCTTTAAAAATAATTTTAAAAATTATATCTCACTTCATTTCAGATCATTTTCATTTGATAGCACATTGTGAATACAGTGGATAAATAGTACGTTAAATATAAAACCTGCATTTACCTGTCTCATTAGAAATCTCATTGTCTGCACAAGGAGTGCACTTGTAGCAGCAGATGGCCTTGCCCTCCAGGGTTACTTTCCTGAATCTGGTCCCACAACTCACTCTCACTGTATACAGACTTGGGGGCTGAGAAGAATGAAATAATGTTATCTAGTGCTTAGAGTTTTAAGAAAAATCATTAAAAATGTTTCCGAAGGTCATGCACTAAAGTGCAAAGTATTGTTATTAAAACCTAGATTTATATAAAAGATTAATTGTAGTAATCTGGAATGGGAAACTGGGGGTAGCCACCTGAAAGTCCCAGATGGCAGGAAAGCAATAGATTCCCCGGATCCTACTGGGGTGACATTAACTGCAATTCCCCACTTAGGGGCAAGAGAACCTGTAGATATCATATCCATAGGTGAGGAACGACCCTCAATTGAGAGATGGGGCCACCCATCTGTCTCAAATATATTAACATGGAATTGCTCCTATCTAAAGAAAATACAGGGACAAAGAGTGGAGCAGAGACTCATGGAAAGGACATCTAGAGACTGTCTCACATGGGGATCAATCCCTTATGCAACCACCAAAGGCAGACACTACTGCTGATGCCAAGAAGTGCTTGCTGACATAAACCTGATATAGCTGTCTCCTGTGAGGCTCTACCAGAGTATTACCAACACAGATTTGGATGCTTACAGCCAACCATTTGACTGAGCATAGAGACCTCAATGGAGGAGTTAGGGGAAGGACTGAAGGGGCTGAAGGGTTTTGCAACCCCATTGGAAGAACAAAAATATCAACCAACCAGACCATCCAGAGCTCCCAGGGACTAAACCATCAACCAAAGAATGATCATGGAGGGATCTATGGCTCCAGCTGCACATGTAGCAGAGGATGGCCTTATTAGGCATCAATGGGTGGGAATGACCTTGTTGCTCTGAAGGCTTGATGCCCAGAATAGGGGAATGCTAAGGAAGTAAAACAGGAATGGGGGTAGGTGGGGGGGGGGCACACTCATAGAGGCAGGGTGAGGGGGGAAAAGGATAGGGGCTATGTAAACAGGAAACCAGTAAAGGGGAGAACATTTGAAATTTAAATAAATAAAATAACCAATAAAAAGTTTTCAAAGAAATTTTTAAAAAATTAAAAAAGAAATAAAAGTTTATACCCTTGGGAAGACTAATGTGTTTAAATTTTGATCTGAGAATTATCATACTATAAAAAAGAAACTGGAATCTTAATGAGTTATAGATAATTTTATGAAACATTAGTGATTAGGCACATGATATAGAAGTCTGTGGTGTACATCTCTTCTAACATTATTNTACTTTCTGACTCCTATGTTGAGCATCTTAACTTCCACCATTATTGTGAATATTGACTGTCAATAAGAGAGGATTTAAAATTATCATGGAAGCAAACAAATATATATTTGTAGGAAGAAATATATACATAAATTTAGCTAAGGTGAGGTCCCTTAAATTTTAAATGTCACTATTGTACTACTATCATAAATGGAGAAGAGATAGAATGCTTCAGTATTCGTTCTTTCCTGCATTCAGAGAATATTATATCATCAGCACCCTCTTACATTTAAAAGTTATGAACTTTCAAATATAAAACCCTGCACCCTTAAGTTGTTCTGTAAGTTATTTCAAGTTATCATTAAACATTGGATGAGATAGGACATAATGAGTATCAAAGGACAATTAAAGAATGCTAATGGAATCATGCTGAAATATTTTGAAAGAAAAGTATTCCATAGAGGCTAAAGCATTTGAGAGCTCATTTCCTTATTGCAGACATTATATGGGAAGTTGTTGAAACTTTAAGGGATTTAGACTTGCTGATGAAATTATGACAGAGTGGTTTGGAATTGAAATATTATATTTGCTCATTTCCAGGTTTCTAATTTTATTTACTGTTAATACATGTGGATAGAATCATTTTCTTTCAGTTTCTTATGCCTATCTCCAGTATGACCAATTTTTGTCATGTGTCTATCAATTGTAGACACTGATACTTCTGAAACCATAAAACAAAATATGGTCTTCCTTATAAGAGTCATTTTTGGTCACGATTTTTGAACATACAATACAAAATTAATCTGATATTGTTTTATGATATTAATCCCAAATGAGAGCTTTTTCTCTAGCACATGACCAAGAGTCATTTGGAGATGAAAATTTCCTCTTACTACATTTCTCTTCCCTAAATTGAGACAAATAGAGGAAACCTAATCCTTATAGGAGTTAATAATGGGGGAGTTATTTAATAATATATACTTCTATAGGATCTGTCAAGGAAACTGAAAAACCAGTATACTAGTATTACTTTATGTTATTTTATCCTCAAAGTGTAATGGAACTTGAGCTATTCATCATTATATTATAAAACCTAATTGTGTTATTAATATAAGCACAAACATTTAGATAATACATTACCCACCTCTGAAAATATTTCTGGCCATTGAATCATCTCTTCAGATAAAGACAACTGTTGACCCTGGGGAGCACTTGCAGAAAATGTTCCTATTTTCACTTTTAGTCCAAGACCTTTGGGTAAATTCCAAAGGTTAAGAATTTCATAGTCTGCATCTATTTCCATTTTCCAATCAAAACTCCTGTTGTCTCTCACCTCAATATACTTCAGGAAAGTGTTAAGCTAAAAGAGAAACATAATCTTATATTACATTGTGCCCAAGGGGTTGAATAAAATGTGGGTTTTGGAATGCATCTTATTCTTCTTAATTTCTGAAGTGATTATCAACATTAATGAAGAGTCCATTAATGATAGGATAGCAAAAATGTGAGTATTGAGAATAAAATTCTGCTTATAATTATTATTCATCTTCAAGTAAAAACTTTGAACCAAGCTCAAGAAGGAAATCAATGACAACTGAACTTGGAAAAGATCAACTCTTGGAAACCTAGCAATACCCAACTGATTTTAGAATATCTTCAGAGGTCCAGTGACTAAAATGAGGATTCTAATGTCTAGAAATCAATTAAAAGGCATCATTGATAAAAACATCAAACAACATTGTTTCACTTAAGTGTCCCTGTTTTAATTATTCTTATAACAAATATATAAAGCAAGAATTTTTTTAATTTCAACTATTACTATGAGAAGATTGTACAGGTAGATAATGATGACAGGAAGTTGATTGTGACTAAGCATATTGTCTCCTGGTATCTTGCACACCATTTTGCAACATCATACACTTAAATCCACCTTGCCATCTACGTAAGGTTATAAATACAAAATTTTCTGTGATTATATACAATATAAACTGAATTTGACAATACCTAGTAGTGTTGTTACAAATTTCATATGTCTGAGTTTTGAAAATATAATATAGTAGAAAGGTTATTACCTGCCATGGAATGAATTCCACCCCTTCTCCATTTTCAAATGGTTGCCTTCGAAGTTGCTGAACTCTCATCTCATGGAGGCTGTGAGCCACAGCATACACACCATTGTAAATACTTCTGCTCTCTTCACTAATTGCCACATCAAATATGTGACTAGGTAATATATCTAAAGAAGCATTTGTTTGACAATTGTCCAACACATGGCATTTAATATCAGCAAATGAGCACTTGAAGAACAAGTACCACAACTTAGGAAGGTAAATGTCTTCTGGGTATTTATTAGGATGGACTCTTTGTGTAAATTTGATAAACTCAAAATTCTCTCTAAAGTTGTGCTTAAAAATAAGGCTTCCATGAAATGTGTCTAAAAAGAAATAATCAGAAATAAATTTGACATTTAACTCAATGTTCATGACCCAAACATTCCATGTCAATAACCTTTGCCCTATATTTCTCATTAGACCTTCTAGAGAATCAATGTCACCATAATTAATTATTACATTTGTCTCTTCCATATCTTGCCAGAATTTTGTAAAATATGAAATCCATGTGGCTGGAATCATTTTTACAAAAGCTATGCAGATTCTTCTTCTCCCCATCTCCTGTCTAAAATCTGATAGCACTTTATTTCCTTTGTGATCATCAGGGAGAATGAGACCAACCCATGACCACCTAAAATGAACCATTAAAGAAACAATTCCAAGTGTCAGAGATGTGTCCTTGGGGGCAATCTGGTAGAGTGAAGAATACTGACAGAGGTCCCTCAGGAGAGGATCATAAAGTCCAAAAGTAATTTGAACATATGTGGAAAGAAAAATAAGAATATTAATGGCAAACAAAATTTTATTCGTAAACAGTGGATGATATCATTTTAAAGAGACATTCCATTTACAACATTTTACAGAAGTTTATGTTAAGCCTCTAACTTTTTTTTTTTGGTTTTTCGTGACAGGGTTTCTCTGTATAGCTTTGGCTGTCCTGGAACTCACTTTGTAGACCAGGCTAGCCTCAAACTCAGAAATCCGCCTGCCTCTGCCTCCCGAGTGCTGGGATCAAAGGCGTGTGCCACCACGCCCGGCAAGCCTCTAACTTCTAAGGACATACATGGTTATGTTTACTACACCAACCTTTTTCTTACAAGCAAGAGAAATCTGTATTGAATTCTATGGATCTCTGTATTGCTTTGATGTTTGGATAATTGATTAATAACCCTTTCAGTTTAAATATACCTATAAGATGAAGAAAGAGATATTACTCTTATTCCCACAGTCCAAATTTCCCCACCTATGGAAATTTAAAGAGGTGAAGCAATGTCCCAATTTGAGCAGATGTTATCCATGATGATCCTGTGAGTACAGCAGTAAAATTTCTCTTTTTACAATTATAATTAGGTAAAACCTTTCTCTCCACATGGGCTGTGAGCCAAATACCAGCATTCATAATAGTGTCCTTCTCAGTGAATCTGATATTGTAGAAATCAAATCCAAGAGATATGTTGGGTAAAAGATTGGGGTTCCCATTGATCTCCTCAATGGCAAATAGCAGAGCCAGAATATACTGGTAGTTCTTAAAGTTATACCTGTGTAAGTGGCATAAAAACACACAAGAGGATGTTGATATGAACCACACACATATTTACTACAGTAAATTTTATAGTTCAACTTTGAATTTATAAAACATATAAATTAATTTCTTCACCATGATTAGATGAACTAGATTAGTTATATAAGTTAAGTTTTAGGAAAGATCTTTTCCCATAATACTCATTATTTATAAATCCTCTAAGCATACATTATTAATATTTCAGAACTTGATTCTTTGCACATTATATAAATAAGTAAGGAATCATTTTTCCCCAAAAAGCAGATCTGTTGGAATCTAGATCTTTGGCTTTCTGGGGTCTTCACATATGAAAACCCACTATTTTACTATCAACATAACCACTATTTTTTCTTTTTTATTATTATTATTTTCTTTATTTACATTTCAAATGCTTTCCCGAAAGTTTCCTATACCCCTCCCCCCCACCTCTGCTACCCTACCCACCCACTCCCACTACTTGGCCCAGGCCTTGCCTTGTGCTGGGTCATATAAAGTTTGCAAGACCAAGGGGACTCTATTCCCAATGATGGCCGATTAGCCATCTTAGTGACTTCTTTTGTGATATGCATAAAGAAACTGCAATAGTGGGTCATATAATATCCCCAATTATACAAGAGTATTGTGGTAGGACAACTCTCTGTGCTCTTGTCTGTTGACATCTTTTAAGACCTGTCTCCTTAACCTCTTTGACATGACATATTATAACCTGAAATTCTAAACCAAATAAGCAATTTTTGTACTATCCTTTTTGGTTAGAATGTTTTTGTCATAGCAACAAAAAATGAGACACCACCCTATTAAGCTAATCTGATATAAGACTATAAAGGTCTGACATTCTTTTCCTTCCTCCCCTGAAAAAAAGTAAAGGCTGTATATCATCCATCAACATTCACTCATTTATTGACTCCTCCCACAATAGACAAGTAAACAGGCATATTATAAGTTCCCAATCATAGAAAGAAAAAGACTGGTGTTAAAGAAATGTTAATAATTGCAAGTGGGACTTTATGAATGTTCAGAAGATCATTGAAGATTTTTCTCAGAAAGTTTCTGAAATTTACAAAAAAAATTAAAATTATGGCACAATATAAAACATGCAGCTTTCCCAGATTTATTTCATTTTATTTCTCATTTATATATGTTTATGAATACTGTTCTTAGATGTGTGAATAAGCCAAACATGACTGATGGTTTTTATTCTCAATAAATCTAGAGTAATTAGTTAGAGGCAGTTCTCTACACCTGTTGGTCTTGTTTAACAATAGTTTGTGTACAGGCTTGCAAGCAAATGATTTTAAGTCATTAGTCACCTTCTCTCCTCAAATTTCTTTCTTTTTGAAAAGATAGCTCATATTTATTTCATGTGAGTGAATGCTTTACAAGATGAGTGTAAATGTACCATGGCATTCAGTATGAGTAAGGTGAAAAAACAAGAGGCTTCAAATCCTTTAGAATTTTTATATAAAATGAAATAAAAGACCCTACTAAAAAATGGAATAAATAGTAGAGCATGTGTCCTGATTACATGTTGGAGCATTTTCTATGTATATGCTTAGGAGTGGTATAGCTGTGCCCTCAAGTAGTACAATGTCCATTTTTCTGAGGAACTGCCAAACTGATTTCCAACGTGGTTGTACCAGCTCGCAATCCCACCAACAAATGAGGAGTGTTCCTCTTTCTCCACATCATCACCAGCATCTGCTGTCACCTGATTTTGGACATGTGAATGTTCCCAGGGTAAGACATAGAAGCTGAACAAAAAATATTGTTAGGCAAAATTTTTCAAGATTCACTGGGAGAGAAAAGGTAAACTATTAACTGATATTTGTACTAAGGCAATAAGAACTTAAGGTGTCAACTTGGTAAATAAATAAATAAATAAATAAATAAAATCAAGTAATGAAGTTATACCTAATGTATTTAACCTCTGCATTTTTCCATCTCTTAGTATTTGCCTTGAGCAAAAATTAATTAATTAATTAATTAATTAATGAAAACACGGAGGAAGTTTGGAAAGAAATTATTAACGTCTACAAAAGCAAATGTAGATTATAAAGCTCTAAGGTACAGGAAGCAAAACTAATTAGGAAGAAGATTTATAAATGATGCTGCTATGAACATAGTGGAGCATGTGTCCTTATTACCAGTTGGAAGATCTTCTGGGTAAATGCCCAGAAGAGGTATTGCTGGGTCCTCCATAGTACTATGTCCTATTTTCTGAGGAACCACCAGACTGATTTCCAGAGTGGTTGTACAAGCTTGCAATCCCACCAGCAATGGAGGAGTGTTCCTCTTTCTCCTCAACCTCACCAGCATCTGCTGTCACCTGAATTTTTAATCTGAGCCATTCTGACTGGTGTGAGATGGAATCTCAGGGTTGTTTTGATTTGCATTTCCCTGATGACTAAGGATGTTGAACATTTTTTCAAGTGTTTTTCAGCCATTCAGTATTCCTCAGTTGAGAATTCTTTGTTTATCTCTGTACCCCATTTTCAATGGGGTTATTTGTATTTCTGGAGTCCAGCTTCTTGAGCTCCTTGTATATATTGGATATTAGTCTTCTATCAGATTTAGGATTGGTAAAAATCCTTTCCCAACCTGTTGGTGGCCTTTTTGTCTTGTTGACAGTAGTGTCTTTTGCCTTACAGAAGCTTTGCAATTTTATGAGGTACCATTTGTCAATTCTTGATTTTACAGCACAAGCCATTGGTGTTCTGTTGAGAAATTTTTTCCCTGTGCCCGTATCTTCGAGGCTTTTTCCCCACTTTCTCCTCTATCAATTTCAGTGTCTCTGGTTTTATGTGGAGGTCTTTGATCCACTTAGACTTGAGCTTTGTACAAGGAGATAAGAATGGATCAATTCTCATTCTTCTACATGATAACTGCCCTTTGTGCCAGCACCATTTGTTGAAAATGCTGTCTTTTTTCTACTGGATGGTTTTAACTCCCTTGTCAAAAATCAAGTGACCATAGGTGTGTGGATTCATTTCTGGATCTTCAATTCTATTCCATTGATCTACATGTCTGTCACTGTACCAGTACCATGCAGTTTTTATCACAATTGCTCTGTAGTACAGCTTAAGGTCAGGCATGGTGATTCCACCAGAGGTTCTTTTATCGTTGAGAATGGTTTTTGCTATCCTAGGTTTTTTATTATTCTAGATGAATTTGCAAATCGCCCTTTCTAACTCTGTGAAGAATTGAGTTGGAATTTTGATGGGGATTGCTGAAGGGACCCTGATATAGTGGCCTCTTGTGAGACTATGACAGTGCCTGGCAAATACAGAAGTGGAGGCTCACAGTCAGCTATTGGATGGAACACAGGGCCCCCAATGGAGGAGCTAGAGAAAGTACCCAAGGAGTTGTAGGGGGCTGCAACCCTGTAGGTGCAACAACAATATGAACTAACCAGTACCCCCTGAGCTCTAGTCTCTAGCTGCATATGTAGCAGAAGATGGCCTAATCAGCCATCATTGGGAAGAGGGGCCCCTTGGTCTTCTAAACTTTATGTGACCCTGCACAGGGGAAGGCCAGGGCCAAGTAGTGGGAGTGGGTGGGTAGGGGAGCAGGCACAGGGGTGGGGTATAGGGAACTTTCGGGATAACAGTTGAAATGTAAATAAAGAAAATAATAATAAAAAAGTAGAAGATTTATGAGGTGCTGAGAAAAAGGTATATCCTTTTGTGCTTGGATAAATCATTCTGTAGATTCTATAAATGCTCTTAGATCCATTTGATTTAAAATGTTTGTTATTTTCATTATTTCTCTCATTAGACTTTGTCAGGAAGATCTGTCAGTGGGTGAGAATGTGGTGTTGAAACCTCCCATTATTAATGTATGGTGTTATATGTGAAATTTAAATTATTCAATGTCTCTTTTACAACTGTGGGTGCCCTTGTGTTTGGGGTTTAGATATTCAGAACTGAAATATAGTCTTGGTAGTTTAGTTATTTGATATATATGAACTCTTTTTCCCTGTCACTTTTGATTAATTTTTGTTTGAAAATCTATTTTGCTACATTTTTGAATAGCTATATCAGTCTTCTTGATTCTGTTTGCTTGAAAAGAAATTTCAAACCACTTTACTCTGAAGCAATGTCTGCTTTTGGCTGCTGTTGTTTCTTATATGTATCATAATGAAGAATCCTGTTTTCACATTGGCCCTCTAAGCCTGTTTCTTTTAATTGGGGAATAAATTCCATTAATGTATAAAGATATTAATGACCAGTGATTGTCAATTAAAGTGTGTGTGTGTGTGTGTGTGTGTGTGTGTGTGTGTGTGTGTGTTTGTGCATGTGTGCAGGCATGCTGCCCTTGAATATGGACATTCCATATGGAATTACTTATTTCCTATATTTTCATGGATACAGTTACCTTTGTTGGATTGAGATTTTCCTTTGAGTATTTTCTGTAGTGTTGGATTTAATAGATATTGTTTGAATTTTAATTTGTTTTGAAATGTCTTATTTTCTCAATGTATGATGATTGAGTGTTTTTCTGGTTATAGTATTCTTGTATAACACATGTGGTTTCTTAGACATTTCAAGGTACCTATTCAGGCCCTTCTAGATTTTGGAATATTTGTTGAAAACTTGTGTTTAATTCTGAAAGATATGCCTTTGTAAGCGACCTGGCCTTTTCACCATATCTCTTTTAACATTTTTTTATTTTTTGGGGGGGGTGTGTGGGTAGATTTTGTGTTGTTATGTTTATGTCATGGATGGTTGTTTTTTCTGGTTCATCTTATTGGTCTTCTAGAAAACAATGTATGTATTCATTTCTATCTTTAGTTTGGAAAAGTTTTATTCTCTGATTTTCTTGAAAATATTTTTGGGGGCCTTGGAGCTGGGACTGTTCTCCCTTCTATTCCTATTATTTGTAAAGTAGTTCTTTTCATGTTTTGCAACACACAAAACTTTTCAGCCCAAATTTATTCTGTCTGCAAGATATGTAGGGATGGGGGATGGTGCAGAGACTTAGAAAATAGTGAATCAATAACTTTCCCTAACTGATACAAATTCCATGGTCAAGCAATAATACCTGATAATATTAATCATACTCTGTTATGTTTGGAGACAGGAGTCTAAATTTGCTGTCCTGTGAGAAACTCTAAACATAAGCTAAATCAGACACATGCAGTCACCAACAGCCAACAGTAGATGGAGCATGAGAACTCTTATGGAAGAATAGGAGGAAGGATTGAGGGCCCTTGAGGGAGATAGGAACTCCGCAGGAAGACCAATAGAGTAAAATATCCTGGAATCTTGAAGCACTCAAACAAAGAACCACCAAAAAAGAAGATACGTGGTCTGTACCTTGAATATTCTGCATGTTTATAGCATGTGCAGCTTAATCTGCTTGTGGATCCTGAACAGTTGTAGAGAGGAATAACCCAAAATCTTTTGCCTGCTATCAGATATCTTCTAACTGAGGTAACTTGACTTGGCTCCATGAAAGAAGATGTACATAGCCTTGCACACTTGTTATACAAGGGTTGTAGGATACCAAAGGGAGCCAACTCATGCTCAGAGTGTAAGGAGAAGATGGCATGGTGAGGAAGATTGTGGAAAGAGATTCCGTGGAGAGGACCCTGAGTAGAATGTAAAGTTAATAACTTAACCAAATAAATAAATAAGAAAATAATAACTTTTCTCATTATATAGGTTGTATTTTTAGACTTTTTACATTGTCTCTTGCCTTGTAAAAGGGTTTTATTTTGTGAAGTCCAGTTTACTAATTGTTGATCTTACTAATGGAGCTGTACATGTACTTTTAAGAAGTTTTCTCCTATGCCAAAATATTCATGGCTCTTCTCCAATTTCTCTTCAATCAGATTTTTTTATCTTGTTTTTTCTTGATATATTTGATCCACTTGGACTTGAGTTTTCTGCAGAGTGATAAATATGGATCTGTATTCGTTCTTTAGCATGCACAGATCCAATTAGATGAGCACAATTTGAAATAGATATTTTCTTTTCTTCCTTGTATATTTATGGCTTCTTTGTCAAAAAATCAAGTGTACCTAGGATTTTGGCTTTATATCTGGGTCTTCAATTCGATTTTATTAATCAATTTATCTATGTCTACACTAATATCATATAATTTTTTTATTATAGCACAGCTTGATAACAGGATGATGATAACTCTAAAAGTTCTTTTATTGTACAATATTGTTGCTGTTGTGAATTATTTTTTTTTCAATATGACATTGAGAAATTTTCTATGTGTATGATAAATTGTGGTGCAATTTTGATGATAATTGAATTGAATCTATAAATTGCTTTTAGTAGGATGGCAATTATTTCTGTTAATGTTGGCAAACCATGACGGGGGAAATTTTCATATTCTGATATAATTAATTTTTTCTTCAATGACTTGAAGATCTAGTCACACTGTACTTACAATTCCTTGGTTACAGTTACAACAAGATATTTTTATAATTTTGTAGCTACTGTGAAGGGTGTATTTCATTGGTTTCTTTTACGTTCCATTAATCATATCTATAAAGGAGGGCTACTAATGTATTAGTACCTTACACGGAAAATGTTTTTCTGATGTGGTAGGTCCCTTTACTGGATTTTTGCTTTTGCTCATTTATATTACTTTATCATCTGCACCTTGCTGTACATTGACTATTTTTTTTATTTGTATACCCTTTGTCTTGTTGGTCTAACTGAAACATTAAGTTCTATAGTGAATACACATTGAATGAACAGACTTGTCTTGTCCATAACTTTGATGATGTTCCTTAAGTTTCTCTCCCTTTGTTTGATGTTGTCGTCTGTCCTGTAATATATTGCACATACATAGATTAGGTACATACATTTTATCCCTAATATCGCCAATAAGTTTATGATCAAGTGGATTTGATTTTTGCAAAATATTTTTCAGCATCTAATGTGATTACCATTTTCTCCAGTTTGTTTATATAGTGGATTATATTGACACAAATTTTTAAAAACTGCATCTCAGGTATAAGGAAATACAATTGATTGTGGTAGATAACCTTATCGATACCTTCTTAGATTCAGTTTGAAAGTTTTTTAAATTTTTTTATATTTTATATTTGCATCAATATTCATGGAGAAAAATTTTCTGAAATCCTACTTTTTGTCTTTATGTTGTTTAGATATCTTTGTAACTATACCCTCATAAAATTAATTTGGCAATTTTTCTTTGGTTTCTATTTTATGGACTCATTTATGGTTTTTGATATTAGGCTTTCTTTGAAAGTCTAGTAGAATTGAGTGCTAAAATTATATTCCCCAGACTTTTCTTGAATCTATGACTTTCAATGATTGCTTCCATTTTCTTACAAATTATAGGTACATAACATGGTTTATCTGTTATTCATTTAAATTGGTAAGTGTTATTGTCTATGTTTGGGGTTTACTGCTATGAACAGACACCAAAACCAAGGCAACTCTTATAAAAATATTTAACTGGTGCTGGATATAGTTTAAGAGGTTCAGTCCATTATCATCATGGGAGGGGCATGGCAGCATCTAGGCAGGCAGAGCTGAGGTTGTACATATTCATTTGAAGGTTGCTAGTAGAATATTGGGTTTCAGTAAGTTAGGATAGGGTATTAAAGCCCAAACATGCAGTGACACAATTAGCCCTACAAGTCCACACCTCCTAATAATACCAATCAATGGGCCAAGCATATTCAAACCATTACATTCCAATCCATGGACCCATGGGCTTGTTCAAACATATGAGTCTATGGGGGCCATACCTAATCATAGCATAATGCAAAACACATTTAGTCTATCTTCAAAAGTCACCATAGTCTAAAGCAGTCTCTACAATGTTAAAATTCCAAATTTCAAAGTCTCCTTTCAGATTCATCCAATCAATGTAATATACAAATCAAGACAGGAAACCAGCTGGGCAAACTACACGCTCTGTATCTCTGTCTGATATCAAATTAATCTTCAGGTCTCCAACTCCTTTTTCATCTTTGTTGAGTGCAAAAAAAGAAAACAAAACAAAACAAACAAAAAACAACTTCTTTCTTCTGGGATGGTTCCACAATTGTTAGCGCTTTCCTCAGCATACAGCCCATGTCTCTGGTATCTCTAACATCTTAGGGTGTGCAATGCAACTACAAAGTTCCAGGTCCTTGTTTCAATGTCTGGGATCCACATATGATCTTCTGGGCTTCACTAAAGGGCTGGCATCCTTTCTCCACCTCTGCTCTCTGTAATGCTCTAAGCTTAGGTTGACCCACTCAAGTGCTCCTGCCTTTTTGGTGATTATCCCATGGTTACTGGCATCTACAATATGTTGGGGCCTTCTGCTGCAACTAGGATTCACCAATAATCTTTCATAGACTCTCATCATGGTGCGAAACTCAACTTCTTTAGATTACCCCTTCAGTTCTGGAACATCAACTGCAAATTAGGCTGAATCTTCACCAGTGGTCTTCCATGGTTGCTCATAGTGCCAATCCTCAGCTCCTCTTCATGGCTTCTTCATGACTTCAAAACAAGTACCACCTGGGAGACTTTTGCATAATACCACATACAGCTGCAGCATGGGGTACAATTTTGGCATTTTCAGGAACAGTTTCTTTGTGCTCTCAGAAAATACCTCCCAGAGGATTTCACCTCAGTAATGCTGGTCTCTAATAAATTAATTACTAATTTCTTAGCTGTAGCTAACCAGCCTTGCTTGTCCTATCAGTCTCCTTCTCATCTCGACTATAAAGATGGAGCAAAATGACCAAAACTGCTGATATCTGCTTATTCCTGGGCCTGGAACATGGTTCCCTTTTATACTACATTGGCATTAGCTTTCTGTTTTCATAATCATTCACTGTGTAAGCTTAGACATCCTGGAATTTGCTCTGTAAAATGAATTTAAGTCATGCATGTCTTCTAATGCATTAATGCTGCGATTAATGGTGTGTAACACTACATATTGATATAATCATGTTTTTTCCCAGAATGACCTTCAATGTAGATCTGCTTTTCTAGGTCTCCTAGAATTAAGGGCATGCACTAATATGTAAGGTCCTAAACTTACCTGGGTGAGATCTTACCCCAAAATCAATATTCCCTTATTTTAATTTACTATCGTTGAATACAGGATTCAGTTCCATCTTGCTTCCTGTTATTGCCCCTTTCTTGTATCTTCTTTTTTTTTCTTTTTTTCTTTTTATTTTTTTATTATTATTTTCTTTATTTACATTTCAAATGCTATCCTGAAAGTTCCCTGTACCCCCCTGCCCCTGCTCCCCTATGCACCCACTCCCACTACTTGGCCCAGGCCTTCCCTTGTGCTGGGACATATAAAGTTTGCAAGACCAAGGGGCCTCTCTTCCCAGTGATGGCCGATTAGTCCATCTTCTGCTACATATGCAGCTAGAGACACAAGCTCAGGGGGTACTGGTTTGTTCATATTGTTGTTGCACCTA
>NW_018394149.1:61888-64657 GCF_900095145.1 Mus pahari
TAGTCTCTGGATAGTCCATCCTTTCATCTTAGCTCTAAATTTTGTCTCTGTACCTATATCCTTTCATGAGTATTTTGTTCCTTATTCTAAGGAGGAATGGAGGATCCACACGATGGTCATCCTACTTGGTTTTCTTGTGTTTTGCATAATGTATCTTGGGTTATAAAGTTTGTGTATGTTATAAGTTAGACAATATGTGCTTTTTTAATGCTACTCCTAGCTATTCCCTCTATAGACTCAAGTGATTAAAGATACCTATGGCAACATGTGAGTGGCATGTCCTAGTCTGAATATTTTTGGCCAGGGGAGTGGCTCTATTTGTAGGTGTGTCTTGTTGAAGGAAGTGTGTCATTGTGGGCAGGGGCTTTAAAACCCTTGTCTTAGGTGCCAAGAAACCAATCTTTTGCTACCAGCCTTCAGAAGTAGATATAGAATTATCAGCACCTCTGCAGTATACCTGATTGGATGAAGCCATGCTCCTACCCTAATGATAATTGACTGGACCTGTGAACTACTAATAACATCAGTAAAGATGGGTGCTGATGCTACCCAATATCAGCCTCTGCTGATGGCATTACACAATATCAACTCTTATTTCTCACCCTCCATAACAACACACTCCATGATAAAGGGGTTTGCAAGGTCCTGCTGAGAGTCCTATCTGTGTTGACATGCCTTCTTCATAATTCCTGTTACAAGGAGCCAATTTAGATAATGGAACCGCCTGACCTAGAGAGGGTGGAGACAGTGTACAGAGTGGGATTCTAGTGTTTCTTTAAATCTCAGAGTCTCTGGAGAGTGTAGTTTTCCAACTATGCTGAAATGCTGATGATAACTTCTTAAAAGTCCTAAAAACTTTCATGTTCCTTTCTGAGGGTAAAACGCAGTAGATTTAGGAGAATGATGTCTGTTGTCTGGCCACAACAGATTAAGTAATGAGGCCTTTGATCTCTCTCAGCAGGAACTGCACAGCCTTTTAGTCTGCTTGTTAGATGTCTCAGGAAGAAAAAGGGACACTTCGAAAAGTGATTTTTCGAACTTATTTCTAGGTTGTAAAAGATTTCTGATGAAAGGTATCTAAAAACAGGGAAAAGCATAAAGATCCTTAGCAGACAAGTGAAAAAATTTATTCCTTCTCCTCTATGTCTAAAGAATGTTCTCTCAAAACAAAGAAAACAAAACAAAACAAAACACCTCCTCAGTCCTCTGACTCTTCTCTAGGTCCTTAGCAGTTATACATCTTTCAAAGTACATAATCACATGTTAAAACTTCCATCATAAGTTCTCATATAAAATCAAATAATAAATTGAAAAAGTTTACAAGAGAGAATGTTTGCATGCATATCCGTTAGGAATATTTATCTGCCTAAACATTCACAACTAAAGTTTCCTTCCTGGAAGCCAAGTACTAACCATTTGCTCAAACTGAAGAAATTAAATCAACTGGCTAGTTCTCAAGTTAATGTCCACTTTCTTAAAGAGTATGCTTAATAACATCTGTAAATAACTCTCTGTCAAATCATCTGTCACACCTCCACGCATTTATTGAAAATTAAAAAATATCTAAGTTATTAGTGAAATTTTGTATAGATAAAATCAATCAATATTTTATCTTCTGTCCTAGCACCTATTCTAAAATATAGTTCCCCTTTTATGAGCTTTGCTTAACTGTTTTACAAACTCTCAGAATGTGCTCTGAGTAAAAGCAAGTCTGATTAGTATGTACAAGCAATTAACTAGTGACACATGGGAGACTGGCAGAGTTCTCATTGCATTTATGACTCTCAGAAAAGGACTGAATAGGATTCCAACTATAAAAAAAGATTAATAAACACAAATTTTATTTTAAGAATTCTAATCAGATCACCGTTAAGAATTAAGACATCATTAATATATAGCATCATATTATATAGCTATATAGCATCAGTACAAGGCAGTCCACATTCCTAGATTTACAGAGATCGGCTCATAGAAATGTGCAAATACATTCTGATTGTTATATATGTTTATTAATACCAGGAAAAGCATATTTATAGCAGGAATCTCTCTTAAAATGATTTATTCCTAAGTCTTACCTATTGGAGCTTCATCATAGTTATAATTTAATGCAAAGTAATTTCAGGAAGATCACCTGCCAGTTATTAATTAGCTTGTCCTGTGATAGTTCCAAACAAAATTTAAATTTGGTGATGAGAGATATAGATAAAGAAGGTGGGTACTGGACTATATGGGTCTATGGAGTATATGATCTATGCACTGAATTTCTTTTTTCTTTTCTTTTCTTTTCTTTTCTTTTCTTTTCTTTTCTTTTTTTTTTTTTTTTTCGGTTTTTTGAGACAGGGTTTCTCTGTATAGCCCTGGCTGTCCTGGAATTCACTTTGTAGACCAGGCTGGCCTTGAACTCAGAAATCCACCTGCCTCTCCCTCCGGAGTGCTAGGATAAAGGCGTGCGCCACCATGCCCGGCTTGTACTGAATTTCTAATAAGTGTAAATATATTATCATTATTAAGATTTTCAAGGAAAATTTTTATGGTGGTGGGGAGGGCTTGCTCAGCAATTAAGGGTGTCATTTTTCCAGAGAATCCAAGTTTGATGCACAGAAATAATATTAGGCTGTCCACAAACATCCAGATCTCCAGAATTTAACACAAGAAATAGATTCAATATGTATGAAAATGAAAGGGTTGCCCCCAGGCTGATCCGGCACCCGGCACCTTTCCCCGCCCGAGGAGGGGTGTTCGCCTGGGAGTAGTCCCCCGGCATCCAGC